>NC_041383.1:713242166-713243397 GCF_002162155.2 Triticum dicoccoides
TGGGGGCTGGCAGTTGGGCGTTCACGCGGCTGTGGCAATTGGATGCAAATATACATCTTGCGCGGCCAAGTGATGTATATTTGCACCACTTGGTTATGCATTTTACATCTGGAGTAAACTCAGATGTAATTTTTTTTACATCTACATCATCTGTTGGAGAGAAGTTTTTATCCTAAATGATGTATATTTCGGTTATTTTTACATTTACATCACCTGTCGGAGATGCTAAGCATGTTTTTCATTCTTTTCCATGATTGAGCTAGATGGTTATTATCATTTTGTTTGAATTCATGATAGTGTTTCTAAGCTGTCTTATCTTTGTAGGAGGAAAATAATGTATAATATAAATTTCGTTACACTTATTTCATGGATTCCCGCACCTGAATTTTTATAAAGGGACTGGCTAGGTCTTAGTCAACTCAGACTTAACCAAGTCTCAGTCAAGTGATAGCATAGTTCCATGAAGTCTAGGTCTAATATAAATTTCCTTACACTCATTTCATGTAAGAAGAAAAAAGAAATCAAAGAAAGGTAGTATCGACTGAAACATAACGAAGTCTCGGTCGATTGGGACTTAGAAAAACTGTTCATAAAAAGGGCTAAAACCCAGATCGATCACAACACACGTGGGACAAGACCGGCCATTGGGGTCAATATCAGGGGGTAGAGAGAGTACATAATGGAGAAAAATATATCACCCCACACCACGCAACAGTGGCGAAGCAAGAGCACTTAGCCATGCATGAGCGGAGTAAAACTGGAGCAATGACATCTTTAGGCATATCAAGTAACAAGATAAATCATCACGGGGCAGTCATTAATTTGAATAACTACACCATGCTTAATCCCTACACTTCTTCTTCGGTACAACCCCCTGAAAACATCAACGGTCCAGATCGTCCTATACCCCTTCGCCTGAAAACTTAAAAAAGGGTAGGATGGTCTTTGCCCCTGCCCCTCCCCCAGTCCCGGCCCCGCGACGTACCCGCGCGGCCCGTCGACGTACGTACGTCTACGCATTTTCTTTTTACTGTGGCGACGTACGTTTTTTTACCGCGTCGGTGGTCAAGCGCGTCGGTGGTCAAACCTCGCGTCGCCCGCTGAAAGCGCGTCGTGGCGCGTGAACTGCGGCCCGCCGCCCCGTCCCGTCCGTCCCCTCGCCTGCCGCCCCGTCCCCTCGTCTGCCGCGCCGCCGCCCTCGACTGCCGTCGCATTGATAGCCCGACGGCCC
>NC_041383.1:713243457-713243855 GCF_002162155.2 Triticum dicoccoides
CTGCCCCTCCCCCAGTCCCGGCCCTGCGACGTACCCGCGCGGCCCGTCGACGTACGTACGTCTACGCATTTTCTTTTTACTGTGGCGACGTACGTTTTTTTTACCGCGTCGGTGGTCAAGCGCGTCGGTGGTCAAACGACGCGTCGCCCGCTGAAAGCGCGTCGTGGCGCGTGAACTGCGGCCCGCCGCCCCGTCCCGTCCGTCCCCTCGCCTGCCGCCCCGTCCCCTCGTCTGCCGCGCCGCCGCCCTCGACTGCCGTCGCATTGATAGCCCGACGGCCCGACCGCCCGCCGCCCCATCCCGTCGCCTCGTCTGCCGCCCCGCCACCCCGTCCCCTCGTTTGCCGCGCTGCCGCCCTCGACTGCCGTCGCATTGATAGCCCGACGACCCGGCCGCCC
>NC_041383.1:713243897-713245919 GCF_002162155.2 Triticum dicoccoides
CGACTGCCGTCGCATTGATAGCCCGACGACCCGACCGCCCGCTGCCCCCGCCGTCTGCCTATAAATCTCACCCCCCGTCCGCCCGTCGCCGCAAACACCGCTCCCCGCCCGACGACGCAAAGACCGCTCCTCTCCCGTCTCCACCTCCCAAAATCCCGCCGGTGACATGTCGTTCCACCGCGGCAGCAGCTCCGGCACCGGCGGCGTCGACGGACCCAGCGCGTGGCCGTCGAGCCTGAGTACGCCGGAGACGGAGGAGCTGCACCGGTTCGGGCTCCTCGTGCCGCCGGGTTGCCGTCTTCCGCACGACTGGAAGCTCGACAAGGACGGCTACCCGACGCGCGGGCCAGGCGCCACCGCCGAGGAGAAGCGGACCGGCGGCCGCAACGACATCGCCGGCCGTCACGCGTTCTGGGACGGCAAAGAGTACGCCGCCGTCATCGGCGCGTACCGGCTGGCGGAGTCCGGCGTCACGCCTGACCTCCTCGGCGACCGTCGCCGCCTTCTTGTCCCGCGCCCCCGTCCAGCAGCGCGCGGCCGTCGGGCTCCTCCCGCACCTGCGCCGGCGCCCGCCGATCCCCCCGCCCCGCCGGAGGTGGAACTGCCGCCGGAGCAGTTAGTTCTTCGGGAGGACGGTGATCCCGACGATACGCCGGGTTACCTCGTCGCCCTACGCGCGTCGGCGGCTGCAGCGGCGGCTGCAGAGGCGGCGGCGGCTGCAAGGGAGGCCGCCGAGCAGGCGGCAGCGATCCAGGCGGCGGCGGCGATTCCGCCAGTGGTCCTGCAGGCGGAGGCGGAGCCGCCGGAGTCGTCGGACGACGACGTCATCGGCTGGGAGCGGCTGGCCCAGGACAGCGACGACGACGACGAGGGCGGGGGTGACGGCGGTGACGTCGGGGAGGTCATCGATCTGTTGGGTAGCGACGACGAGGAGTAGTTATTTTTTTAAATGTTCTAAGTATGAACTATGTATCGCTTATGTTCGAAAAAACTCGTCTGGTTTCGGTAATGTTGAATGGACTATGTAAAATATATTTATGTTCAATCTAGTTTGAAATTTGTCTTCAAAGTTTGTTCAAAAAATTAGCTAAATATTGAACGCTTATTTTGAGAAAAATTGAAAATTTTCCTCAAAATGCATAAAAATGTTTGTAATATATTTAAAAAATTTGCATCGAATGTACATAGCACAGAATAAGGTATGCAATTATCGGAAACACATAAAATAAAAAATATTATCTGAAAAAAATTATTCTGTGAAAGTTGAGATATTTTAATTTTTAATTCATTAACATTTTCTGAAATATTATTAAATTCATTAACATTTATGAATCAGAGAATATTTTGAAATTCATTAACATATATGAATGAATACAAGAATTTTTAATTCATTTACATTTTCCGAAATATTTTTAAATTATTTAAATTTATGAACCAGAGAAAATTTATAGTTCATTAATATTTATGAATCCGAGAATTTTTGAATTCATTAACATTTTTTGAAATAGTTTTAAATTCATAAAAATATATGAATAAATACAAGAAATTTTAAATTCATTTACATTTTCCGAAATGTTTTTAAATTATTTAAATTTATGAACCAGAGAATATTTATAATTCAGTAATATTTATGAATCCGAGAATTTTTGAATTCATTAACATTTTCTGAAGCGTTAATTGGGCACGTTTGGCGGATGCGAAGCGGAGAGGTGTGACCGAGGGTCCCCTCCGGCCGTACCGAAACCACCCCCTTCCACAGCAAGTACCTGAGCGGTTTGACGGATTGCACCCAACTTCTGGGAGCGCGTGTGGGACCCCATCCGGGCACCCCACGGCCAAAATGAACGAAATCCGACAACGAACGCACGTTGCGTCATGTCCGGGCAGTATTTTCTGGGTTTTCTGCCTGGAAAATGGTAGAAAATGCATACGGACTCAAAACGGGATAATTTTTTGCGTGCGTGCCCTGCTAGGCCACAGTAGCACGTGGAAAAAAATTGCGCACGTTTGGCGGATGCAAAG
>NC_041383.1:713246530-713255342 GCF_002162155.2 Triticum dicoccoides
GGTTTTCTGCCTGGAAAATGGTAGAAAATGCATACGGACTCGAAACGGGATAATTTTTTGCGTGCGTGCCCTGCTAAGCCACAGTAGCACGTGGAAAAAAATTGGGCACGTTTGGCGGATGCGAAGCGGAGAGGTGTGACCGAGGGTCCCCTCCGGCCATACCGAAACCACCCCCTTCCACAGCAAGTACCTGAGCGGTTTGACGGATTGCACCCAACTTCTGGGAGCGCGTGTGGGGCCCCATCCGGGCACCCCACGGCCAAAATGAACAAAATCCGACAACGAACGCACGTTGCGTCACGTCTGGGCAGTAGTTAAAAAAAGAGCATATTTGATTAAGTTTAAGAAATTGGTTAAGATAAATTTTTTTGATACAGTTAAAAAAAATATGCCTATTTCATTTAGTAAAAAAAAATGAGGCCCTGCAAAAAAAAACGCCGGCCGTCTCGCTAACCGACGCGCATGCGTGCATGGGGCCGTCCCACTAACAAACGACGCCGCAATAAGCGCTCGGGCGACGTCGTTAGCCGATGTGCATGCAAAATTTCCTTCTACGTCACCCCGTCTCGCCGCCGCCGCGATCTGCACGTGCTGCCACCGTACGCTGCCCGTCGCCCCACACTCCAAAACGGCGCCGGTGCGGCCCTGACCTGACCCGTCGCCTTGTTTACGTTGTCGCTGCCTCTCCCACCGTCGCCCCACCGTACAAACTCCGTCGGTGCGCCCGCGCCGGCTTGCGTCCCCTCACCCGTCGCCACTATACGCCGCCGGTGCCTCTCCCATCGTCGCCGTCGTGTAAGTTTTTTTCCAGTTCTTTTATACAACGAGGCTCATAACAGTATGATGGTATGTGACAGAAATCTATTTGATGCAGTATGAATATCGACGGTGTGATTCCATGTTCTGTTCAAAAGTGGGTTAGCCTAGTTGACAAACTGTCACCAAGTCAGAAATTCAGGTTTTATGAAACGGATATGCAGGGCATGTTTAGAATACCATCGATAAGGATGCGTGATTTTTTGCTTCACTTTTTACTCCAAAGTTACAATCCGAGTAGCAAAAAATTCATGGTTCAAGAGAGTTCTGGAAGTACTGCTGGATGTAAAGGTCTTATTTCATTAAGGCATGATGATGTGTACTCCATATTTGGTTGGAAAAACAATGGAGTGGATGTTTTTGGGTTTCTTAGTACTGAAGGAGAAAAAGCAACCAAAAAAATACCAGTTAGTTTTGTTAGCAAGAAAAATGGTAAGATCATGATTGATGATCTCATAGAAAAGATTGTGAAGGATAAGAGCACTGATGATGACTTTATTCGGATGACATTTCTAGTTCTCTTAGGAACTATAATTGCACCAGTGTCTCATGAATACGTTCCGAAAAAGTACTATGCCCTAGTGAAAAATATTAAGTTGATAAGGAAGTTCAACTGGAATGCATTCACTTCACGATTCTGTTTATCGGAGATTGGTAAGCTTCTGCAGGACGGCCATGTTAGGCAGTGGCCCCAGGGGAACCTCGCCCTTTTGCAAGTACGTTCTATTTATTAATTTCAACACTTTTGTTATAAAATGGCACGGAAGAACATGTAATTTAATTAGTTTATGTGTTTTGCAGTACCTATACTGGGAGAAGGTGCAACCAATCACCGGTCCAAAATATGATCTATTGGCATTGTTGAGCCCGCTGATGAGGAACTGGACGGAAGATATGGCTGTGAGAAGAGACAAATACGACTACGAATATGGTCGTGGTGTTGGGATGGTAATCCTAGTAATCATTTTTTTACATTTATGAAATAAAGTAAAGTGTGCATATGGTTTTTATGTATAATTATCTTGTTGCACTTGTAGATCGATGACAACATTACAGAGGAGTATAGGTTGAAAAAAATTGCGGAAGAAGAAGCTCAAAAAACCAAGAAAGCTAGTAGCAAAAAATCTAACGTTACTGGAACGAGGAAAGAGGGCAGTACCTCGGAGGCTTCGAGCCAGAAGCCTACTATGGACCGGATTTTGAGTGAGATGAATGAGCTTCGGAAGGAAATGCTTCGTTTGCCAGAGTTATGCGCACAGGTAACACTTGAGCACGTCTCTTTAATGTCCATCACTGAATTGAAGAACTAAGATGAAATGTTTTCTTGCAGAGGATGATTGAGAAACTGAACAAAACCGGCGTCTCCTACAAACCCAGTAACCTGGAAGAGGACGAAAAGAATCTGTACGGAGGCATTAATGAGTCTTCAAACGATGTTGGATGTCTGCAAAAAGAGTTTGTATATCAAAAAGATGATTCAGACCGGTTCCGCACACCTTCCAAAATGAATTTGCAAAAGGATGATAACGGCTTGATGTAACTTCTCGTGAAAACACACCTTTTTACTGCACACCTGAGTACTGGGATAGTTTCAAGGGTGATATGGATGATCCTGTCCAAGTACCAAAAGTATCAGATGAAAAAGCTGCCACATCTTTAGAGACGGACGAAATCGCATCGCATGCGTCGGTTGGTTCTCAAGGAGTACAAGAGGAAGTGGAGGAGGTTACTGGCAGGCGCAAGCGCAGAGGATCACAACATGTCAAGTCTCCTTATGTGGTCCATAAACCAAACAAACGTGCAAAACGTTCTGCCAAAGGAAGTAAGTTTTCTGTGTTTCTAATTGTTATTGCGTAACAATTATTTATGTATTTGCGTTTGTAAGTATTTGAGTGGTGCGTTACAGAATTGTTCCAAAATGGTGATGTTAACAAATCTGGTGATGAGTATGATGTGGTGAAAGCGTCCATCAAGTATGTGCGTGCGCATGAGCATTTACAAAAACATGCCAAAACAGAAATTTTCAATGATGGCATGGAAGAAGGTCTCACTGTGAGGAGAGCTTGTCAGATTATTAACCATGAGTGGCTAAGTGGCGACGTAAGTTAATTTCATATATTGTTTTACAATTCATTCGAAAATACCATTGTTAAATCTAACACATTATTTATAGGTAATTGATGCATACTCATCATTTTTGGTCGACAAAGTTAATGATGATCGTTTCATGTTAACAACTTGGAGGATACATTGGTTGCTTCACGTTAGACCCGGAAAGAAGACCGCCGGTAATGATTATGAAGCAGAGTCGCATAGTAATGGACCCGTGAACAGATGTGAGGACGAGTATTTCAAAAAATCAAAGGTAAGTTTGATTGTTAACACGGTACATACATACGATATTATGTGATGATTGTGTTTTATGGTCCTTGTGATGCAGACTTACATTCCTCTAAACAAGCAAAATAATCACTGGATTACTGTCGTCATGCATAGCGGAAAAAGAGAGTTTCAGGTTCTTGACTCGTTGATGACCGGAAAACTTGACACTGTTACTAGAGAACTCGTTGAGGACCTGGTAGGTTTAACTTGCAAATGTGCATTTGGTAACATTCGTTTTCTTTAGTACACTGAATGACATGCTTTCCACCATGTTTGTTATATCTTTAGAGAAAACAACTAGCAGAAGATATCCAAGAAGCAAATGCAACCGGAATTGTGAATTATCCGGATGTTTCCAAGTGGCCTATTCAAACGTATGACATGCCAAAACAACATGATGGGTGAGTTTTTACTTCGACAGAATGTTGGTCTTGTATGTACAGTAGATATTTAATCTTCGTAAATTGTATGCACTAGGAATTCGTGTGGACTATTTCTCCTTCGATGCTTTCAAAATTGGGATGGTGACAAATGGACAGGCTTATTTTCACAGGTACGCAAGTCATGTTTGGACTACGATGTACAATAAACGCTGTGCTAACACCATTTTTTTTCCAGACCTCAATTGATGATTCAAGAGAGTTAATGATTGCGCAACTTATATTTTCGGAAAGAAACAAGCTTGATGAAGTGAAAAACAAAGTTATTCGGATATCAAAGAAGAAGAAATAGATGCGGCACGGAGGAGTTTTGCATGTGATTGGGTGGTACTGGAGGACTTTATTTTCCAAACGCTTTGCGCACTTGCTTATAAATTTTATGTAATACACTCTGCTTCTGAATAGTTATATGTAATAGACTCGGCACTTTTCCAAATGTTTTTTTCTGTCCACATGATATTTCGTTTCATAAATATTATATAATGATTTTTTTTGTTTACATGTTTTTTTTGTTGCCGAATAGTTATATGTAATCATGTCGTCGTTAAATTTTTGTGCACTAAACATATGGCAGCACACTGCGTTTTACTTAAAAATTATTTTACATAAAAAAAATGCCCGCCCGTCTCCACGGCGTTTCTTAGTAAGCCCGTCGTTATCAAGCCCAACGGGCGACTACAACAGGCGTTTCGGAGCACGCCGTGGAAACCAGGCCCAACAAGGCAGAATCGACGCGGCACATCGACGGGGTAGTAATCAGAGGAGTTCAATGCAACGACGGGAGCTGAGTATATAAGCAGGTCGTCGTCCCCTTCGGCCGGCGAGGTGGGACTAAACCTGCGTCGGCCGCGGGGCGACCTGGACACAGCCAGACGCGACGTGGGCCGGCCCAAAAAGGCACTGGACGGCGCGGTCTTCTCGACTGCTCGACGCGACGTGGGCCGGCCCAAAAAGGCTATTGACGACGCGGTCTTCTCGACGGCTCGACGCGCCGTGGGCCGGCCCAGTTACCACCGCTGAGACGCCGCGCCAGTGAAACCGACACAAGTTTAGTCCCACCTCGACGGCCGAAGGCGACGCCGACTAGTTTATATACTCAGCTCCCGTCGTTGTATTGAACTCCTCTGATTACTACCCCGTCGATGTGCCGCGTCGATGCTGCCCTGTTGGGCCTGGTTTCCACGGCGTGCTCCGAAACGCTTGTTGTAGGGTCCCGTTGGGCTTGATAACGACGGGCTTACTAAGTCACGCTGTGGAGACGGGCGGGCATTTTTTTTCTTTTTTTTTCAACAACAGTTCACAGAGTGCTTCTTCTATTTTGATATATTTGACAGCCGACGGGACTGTAGTAAATACATGCAGAATTCATAAAATAAACAATGAATAGTGAATATTTATATCAACAACAATGTTGTCTCAACATAACAATTGTCACCACAGTAATTTCATTGTAGTTGACAGAAAATAACAAGTCTGAAATGACAACGGTCCGTACGCAATAATCATGTTTCACACATAAAATACTCAACACGAACATAAATATTACAAATGTTCTTCATATAAATGGAAGAGGTAAAACACTCGCATCGTCTACACTTGAGTCTTCAAGCCCAGTTGCTGCATACAAAAAATATGAGAATCAATGCACCGTTAATGAAACAACAAAACTGACATAAACAAATAATAGACATACTCTTCATTTTTGCTGCATGTGCTCCTGTTATGACCTGAGCCGCTGCATATGCTACATTTTCGTCCAGATTTCTCGTCAAATGCTTTAGGCCTCTCATTTTTTGTCACATCTGGGCCACCCTTACCGCGACCTCTACTGTTCTGCTTAGGTGCGCCCTTGGTGGAAACCTTTACTGGATCACGAACCAGAATATGATCTCGGTTAGGCTCAAATGGATTACTGTTCACGAAGCTTCGCTGAATATCATCTTCATTTCCCTGAATATCCTTATTCACTATAATATCATCCAGAGCTGCCATCAACTTGTCGAATAAGAAAGGATTACTGCATGCGACATGACAGGCTTCTGAAGATTTGATGGTCAACTCACTATATCTAGCTCTGTCCTCACCACTCGACCAACCCCACGCAAACAAATCGCTGGTGCGCTTCACTGGCAGTCCAGCTCGTGCTTTTTTTGAGAATCTTCGCAGGACACAACACTTGGGTATCACAGGTAAGTTCAGTGCATTCAAAACATGAATAATATGCTTGCAAGGAAGCCCTTTGCGAGTCATACTTCGGCAACTGCACTTTATAGTTTCTGCCGAGTTACCTGGCGTATAGTCCACATTAAATCTGTGATCCCTGTTATTCTTCCACGCAACCACAAATCTCTGACTATCGGTCCCTGTCAGTCTATCAATCACCTCAAGCTCCTGTACCTTCTTCATATCTTGTTGCAACATATAAAAGTTTGCCTGCGTGAATGCTTTCGCAGCATACGACTCAATGGCCTGACACTCAGTCACTGTTACTGGAAGAGTCTGTGAGGCCGTGTAGTCATCATAAGCTTCATTCTCACGGAGGTGAACAATACAATTCTCGTAGTGTACAATCATGTCAACAATCGTCATACCATAGTCAAGATGAAGGTGCAGGCTGGAGTTCAGACTCTCACTCCTCTGATTACTGCGCATACCAAGGAAAAACCCACCAGACAAATATGATGCAGCCCAAAGCGTCCTCTTCCTGTACATCCTATGGAGCCATGTTTTTATTTTCTCCGTCTGCCATTTGCGCACAAACGCGGCCCATCTCTCCTCAAAAACCTTATGTGTAGTGGCATAGTACAATAATGCCCTAAACTCCTTCAATGACTTGTGGTTGAGGTGTTTCTGCATATTCTTTTCAATATGCCATGAACATAGACGATGCCACACGTCAGAAAGCACCTTCCTAATAGCCCTTATCATCGCTGCATCTCCATCTGTAATAACTGATTTGGGCCTCTTCTGACAGTTAGCTTTCAAGAACGTGTTAAGCAACCAGACATATGTAGCCTCAGTCTCGTCTGAAACAATGGCGCAGGCGAATACAGTAGTGCAACGGTGGTTGTTCAGACCCACAAAAGGGATGAACGGCATTCCATACCTGTTCATCTTGTATGTGCTATCGAAGACAACAACATCACCATAGTCTAGATAATCCCGGCGTGACTGCGAATCACACCAGAAGAGGTTTTGGAGCCTGCCTTCAGCGTCAACCGTGTGCTCAAAGAAGAAGTCTGGATCTCTGTCCTTTCTGGTCAACATGATTCCTACGGCAGTATCAGCATCACCTTGTGCAAGCAATTTCATCTTCTCCCTATAGCACATGTTGTACAACTTTGTCCTCTGAAATGGTGACTTTGCATACGACCCATACCTGCTAACGATGTTGTCAAAAATGATATGTTTTCTTATCCCAGCTCCAGACATAGCTAAGATCTCAGCTCTCTCAAATGCTTTCATCTGATTATGAGATCGGAGGAAAGGGACTTCGTCCGGTCGTGCAAGAGTGTGGCTGTGATCATCGGAGAAACTGCTGACATACCAAAGATTGAGCTTTTTATCAAGCTTAACTGTCAAATGGGCTTCGCATAAGAATCGACTCTCCGGTCTAAGCCTGCGGGTCCGGCCTTCCATGGTACAGAACTTGGCCTGTCGTTTTCCTGCGGCGGAACAGAGATACCTCCTCAAGCGCGGAGTCCTTGCGCGATCCTTCGAAAATTTTAGCGAGTCCTTCCTGATACTGAACCCACGTTCTCTCGCGTGCTTGTTGTAGAACGTGTAAACCTCGTCTAATGACCTGAATGTCTTTACCATCACTGCCCAATGCCTATCAAGTGACTCTTGCTGATATTCATCATAGCACATGTCAAGGTCAAACTGATCATCATCGATGTGCTCATCATTCCCGCTAGGACCATCAACACCTCCCTGCAAAATATGACATATAACCTTGCATGTCAATCTCTTCTTATATTCTTACTAACCAAAATTAATGTAAAGAACTTACTTGACTACCGCTCACACTACGAGATGCATGGACCTCGCTCTCGGCATTGTCATCATCTATATTATTACGCTCATTGTCACCATTAGCATTTATCTGTGCACATATAAAGTAACATAAGTGGTCATACAATTTTAATGTCAATCATTTCTCTACAATTTTTTCAACATACCTGGCTCACACTATCTGCATAAAATTGTTCATCTATATCATATTCCTCATCGTCAGCATTGCCATGTACCTGTACAAATTTAAAAGGACATGTTAGTGTCAAATAACTAGTTTTTGTTCAATATATTTTTGTCAACGTTCAAGGTACTTACATTACAAATGTACGATTCATCCTGACTCATATAGTTGTCTCCGGGAGGTTGGTTCGCATTCAATGACGAGGATCCATTATCGCTACCGGAATCATCACTGGCGTATCCGGTTACTTGCTCCATCTATGCACATACAAATAAGGTGTGAGATCAATGCCAACATTCCACAAAAAATCATCGCGAATACAGTAAATTCGTCAACAGTGACATGACTATGTGGCATGCATACAAATTTGAACATACAAAATCATTATGAGGTCATTAAGAAGTCACTACTCTCCTCTCTTATTTAACTAAGTAGGGAATCATTTTGCATTACAAAAATGCACAAAAATGCAATGGACAAATCAAAATCATCAAAAAAAAGAACAAAAAGAGCCATCCTAACCTACTCTGCGCCGTCGAGGGGTCCTCGCCCGGGGTCGACGCCGATGCGTTGCTGCCACCGATGTTGTGGAGGGCGCGTACCAGGACAGAACGACGAGCGAGCGCTGGGCGTTTCACCGGCGACACGGCGTGTCGTCACTACGGACGCCGTCGGTGCTCGCGACTAGATGGGCACGTCGGGGTCGACGTCGTGACGGCGGTGGACCACGGCGGCGTTGATGACGCTAGGGTTTCCTAGGCGGGGATGGGGTGTCGGTTTCACGGCGCGTGGGTGACTACGGACGCCGCCCGACGTCGTGACGGCGGTGGACCACGGCGGCGTTCATGCCGCTAGGGTTTCGTACGTGGAGTTGGGGTCTCGGGGTGGGGCGTACTTTTTTTTTTCCTTTCCCGATCGCACTACCGAACCGCACACGTACGACGCGCGGGAGTACGGGGCGCGACGTACACGGGCG
>NC_041383.1:713255651-713280468 GCF_002162155.2 Triticum dicoccoides
TCCCTATTGCTTGTGTAAAGGTAGAGTTGGCCATGTTTAATTTGCTCTCACTTGTAACAAACGGGCCAAGATTGATTTATCATACACAGACGCATAGTGGAAACACGAGCACCGAGATCACATAGAGCATTAAACTTATTTAACCCAGTCTCTGTCTATAGTTGGTTCAAAGATATCTTCTCGCTTAGCCGGTAGCTTATCATATACTAGCTTTTTATTTTCAGCATCTAACTAACGTACCTTCTCAGTGACTTGATTGAAGAATTATAAGCTTTATCATTTGATACATCGGGTAGTGGATGCTTGAGAGTCAATATTTTCACGAAGCCTTCAACTAAGTACTTTCACCGTCCCAAAATTCTTGTCTTAGATTTATTTAGATACGGATGTATCTAGTTACGTTTTAGTATTAGATACATCCATATCTAGACAAATATAAGACAAGAATTTTGGGGTGGAGGGACTATGAAGGTTCGGACACATGGAACTTGTCGAGGTCTTCTAAAGATGCTTCGATACTTCTCATCATGTTAACACTCTCGACCGGATTTATCCTTATTGACTATAACCATGTGCTATGTTTTTGTTTGTTACCACCATATCGGGTAAGCTTGTCCAAACTTACTAGTGGCGTGCACATATTTTTGCCCGATATTGGTACCTCAAGGGTCAGTTGTGGGCGCGAGCTTGTGCCAGTGACGGATACAAAGTGGGCGCTCACAATGGGTAATTGGCAAGATTGCTACAAATGTGTGCCCTCCATAGGTAAGGATCCACCTATAAGCAATTTCCGAGTAAATTGCATAAAACCACCACTTTGAAGGTAAGTTTTGCGAAAAACACTACAATACATTTTTTTTTGCAGAAACACCATGTCTTCGGTAATCTTTTTTCAGAAAATACTGATCGGCGGATCGGGCTCAGATAAGTGAGTTTATGACAGAGGGGACCCGCCAGTCAGGCTGATGTGGCACTGCTTAACATCTCGCATGTAACGGCAACTTCTGGTAACGTTATCATCCCTATGTGGGTCCACCTGTCATTGGAAGAAAAAAGAAAAAAACTGGTTCATCTTATCTTCACCAGGTCCACCGTCGCTGTTGCCTCGCCAGGCTCGTCGCCGCCGTTGCCTCGCTAGGCCCGCCGCCGCCGTTCCCTCGCCCAGGCCCGCCGCCGCCGTTGCCTCGCCAGGCTCGTCGCCGCTGTTGCCTCGCTAGGCCCGCCGCCGCCGTTCCCTCGCCCAGGCCCGCCGCCGCCGTTGCCTCGCGCAGGCCGGACGCGTCATCCTCGTCGCTGCCGCGGCCGGTGGACGAGGAGCCCGAGTCCCCAGGAGGCAGCACGAGCAACAGCTGGTGGTTCCCGTCGCCCTCCCCGGCCAGGCACCATCACCATCACCAGCGGCGCGGCAGGCCCGATGGATCAGGCGCCAACGGCGACGGGATCTCGAGGTTTGTGGTGTGCCTGAGCCGGCTGGTCCTCCCCAGTTCGGGCAGTCCTTGCCGGCGGTGACAGCAACCGGACCCGTCGGGAACCGCCTCGCCTCCCTCCAGTTCGTCCAGACCCCGTCGGGATCGGGTCACCTCTGCCCGCGTCGTTGGGGCTGCATCGCCGGCGCGGCCACGCCGCTGGCGAAGAAGAGCTCGTCCATGGAGCTGATTGCTTTTTTTATTTTGACGTAAGGGCCTCCTTGTAAAATCCCCCATCTAACGCTGTTTTGACAGAGCCGTTACGCCACGTCGGCAAAATCTGGACCCACCTGTCATAAACATGCTTAAAACGCTCCAATCCGCCAATCAGTGCTTTCTGCAAAAAGATTACTGTAGACACGGCGTTTTTTGCAAAAAAAATGTATTATAGTGGTTTTCGCAAAGCTTGCCTTCAAAGTCGTGGTTTTTTGCAATTTACTCGCAATTTCCAGTAGTGATGGGTGCACACAAGACAAGGATTTATAGTGACGGGTGCACATAAGACAATGATTACACCGGTTCAGATCCTCGAAGGGAGAGATAATACCCTACCCATGCCTTTGTGGGTTGTACTGATGGTTTCCTCATAGAGCTAGGGTTTATGCATTTGCACGTAGGTGGGTATGTGTAGTCTGTGTAGAGTTGTATTGATCGAGATCTGCTCCTACCTTACAATATATAGATCGACGAGGGGTATAATTACATGGGTCCGAGTCGGTTTACATGGCAGAGATTCAATCAGTTTACAATTAGAAGTACCAAATATGTGTCTTTTTACCCACACAAAAAAAAGTCCTCTACACAAACGTGAGGATGTGCTCCACACAATAAAAAAAGTACCAAATATATGCCCATCGAATCATGCATGCATGCATGCATATAAGTACCAAATGTCTAACAGAAAAATGAGAAATGTGCTTATGGCATATGTCAACCAGCCTTTTCTGCTACTCGCAAAAATAAAAACCCAGCCTTTTCTGCATTTTTACTAATTATATTTTATAGGAGTAGTTAATAGGCTGTTGTCTTTCCAGCTAGCTGATGATCTATTGCCGCACGTTTGCAGGATCAGGCATTTTACCCCCTTGCACTGTAATTTCGTATTTCCAGCTTGTAGATCGAAGTCTCGAGCTAACTTGTCATTTTGTGCAGATGATGATGTGAGTGAACTGGTTCAGAAGGTGCCCGATGGTTGCATATTTACCATTGTCTCTGACTCATGCCCAGGCCCGTCCACAAGGCTGTGCGAGCTGTGCGACGGCACAGGGCCCCCAAATTGTAGGGGCCCCGATCGAAGGAATAAACTGCAAAACCGTCCGGTTCATACGCTGGCTGGCTGGCTTTTCGGATGGTTCGCTCGATCGTGGCTGATGCGCGAGAAGAGGACGCACGTTACGGTGAGGCCGCTATTCAGTTCCATTCGAGCCAACAGGGCCCAGTCGGCCTAGCACCGATCCAAGGTCCAATTAGAAAAACAAGGCAGGCTAGTTACACTACTGGGCCTACTCGTTAGCGGAGCGTGCGTGTGTCCACCACTTCACGAGCGATCTATCGCTCCGGAACGACTTCGTGAGAAAGAACAGGGAGGCGCCGCCTGCCTGCTTCGACGAGGAGATAGCCGCCGATAGATAGCGGCCGCGGCGTCTAGCCGTCACCGCCTGCTTCCAACTGCAGTAGCCACAACTGGCATCCCCCAATATTTTTCAAGGTAAGCCGTAAGCCATAAGCCGGAAGCAAAATAGATGAACGGAAAATTGGCTAGGGTTATTTTTTTGATACAAATCGCTCTCTTTCTGACTCTTTTGATATTTTTCTGTCGTATCTAATGCACTCCCTAATAGTACAGCAGTACTGCTCGATTAGGCATGTACCCATAATCTAATTTCTAATTCTAGTACTAATTCATCGTTCGTGTGCTCACCTGCTACACTGGCATATTTCTTTCCAATACAAAGATTTTTGTTTCAACAATTACTAGATGGATGATAGTTTTTGGTAGAACATGCTGTCAGTTTACTGTTTGGTAGAACCCTAGATTGGATTTTTTTTTCTGCAAAAAAAAGTACTACATTTACTCTTTAGCATTACAATATATGATATATTTTGTACAAAATAACACATATTGAAATCTTTATAATTAAGTGAAAATATGTTTAGTTATATTAGTTATACAATTTTATGTATATTTTTGGGCCCCCTTTCTCATTTCGCACCGGGCCCCTGAATTTCTGGAGATGGCCCTGCTCATGCCACAGCGGTGGCCTGCTTGAGAAGGCCAAGGAGCAGATAGGCGACAGCACCAGGGAGAGTGAGACCCAGTCCGGTGAACCCGAAGAGCCATCTGATTCGCCAACTGGCTTCCGGTCCTTCCTCAAAGCCACTGTCCGGGACGTGTTCAAGTCCAATAGCCACCGCTTCCGAAGCCGATACGGAGGTGAGGAGGAGGAGGAGGAGGCGGATGCACAAGTAGACGTAGAAGCAGCTGAGGACGGCGGCCACACCAAGAGTCGGTCGCTGCCGCTGTCAACACTCATCGAGATGCTCAAGCAGCAGAGCGGGAAGGACGACGTGGACGTGGGCTCCATCCGGATGACGCTGTTCAACGTCTTCGGGGAGGATGCCAGCCCAAAGATCAAGAAGTTCATGAAGGTCATGTTTCTCAAGTACTGTGAGGGCAAGCTAGACGAGCAGGACGGCGTGATGGGCATGGTCGGTGGCCTGGCCTACAAGCTCCTCAAGGCCAAGCTTGAAGGCGGCGACGAGAAGGGGGATGCTTTGAGGCCGGCGATGGAGCAGGAGGTTGGCGGGGAAGAGGAGGTGTACGCGGGGACCAAGTCCTGGGCGCCCAGCAACGGCGTCCTCGTCAGCGGGTGCCAGAGCAGCCAGACGTCGGCGGATGCAACCACGACGCAGGGCTCCTCGTTCGGCGCGCTCAGCAACGCCATCCAGACCATCCTTGAAGGGGAGGAGGGGGAGGTGACCAACAGGGATCTCGTCATGGCAGCGCGGGAGGCGCTGGCCAGGCAAGGATACGCTCAGCAGCCTGGCCTCTACTGCAGCGATGAGCTCCTCCATGTGGCTTTCATTTGCTGAAACATGCATGGATTCATGGTGTGCTTTGTTTCTTCCTCCTCCTTTTTGTGGTGCGCTGTGCACGAGGTTAAAGTTCTCCCTTGTTTCCCTGGGTTAGTTTCCTGTGGCTTTATGTGTAATTGTGTATACGTATGTACTTCATGACAAAACTGTGATCGGATTTTGTTTTACACTAAAACTGTGAGGAGTTAATTGGACTATACGGTTGCAGCTCTCAGCGGCGACAGTTGTAGCTCCGCCGCTGCCCCTCGCCGTTGATGCTCGCTGCAACCGCACTTTGTTAGATTTGGACATCAATATCATTGGATAAATCGCTCAGATCCCTACTATGTTAGATCATAGGTAAGTTTTGTGTTCCTCCTAGGTATGGTAGCTATACCATGAAAGTTTTTGAAACAGACCTTAGTGCCTACATCCACCAACCATTATCTCAAAGATAATTTTGTTTGTGTTGTCTGGATGCAAACATGTTATATAGTAAGTAATATCATTATATCATTAATCTTGTAATAAGTCAAATCATGTGACAACCATGAAGTCTCTATCAACTTCAACATTCCAAAAACATGTTGTGGAATTGGTATTCAACGGCTTCAAAATATGCAAGTATCCCCCCCCCCCGGGGGGGGGGGGGGGGGCGTATCTTCTTGAATTAATTCGAAACACCATATTATACTCTTTTATCTTTATGAGTTTACTTTTGTAGATTATCATCAAGGTTTTTAATGAGATAATATCAACATGAGATCATATGTCATACTTTTTGTTTTCCCCGCCGGTTTTTTGTAGTATACACGACATATTTATTGTCCTCTAAACTCTATGATTTTCACATATTGAGTTAAAGAGACAATTATCATGATATGTCATATATCATTTTTCTCCTTATATTTTTTCCACTGGGTTTTTTAAAAGAGTATTCAATGACATATCAGATCGCACTCTTTTATGTTATGAGTTTTCTCTCGAAGTTTCTCATAAAAGATTTTAAAGAGGCGACATATGCAATACTTTATATTTTTCCCCACTGGATTTTTTTATAGGAAAGTATACAAAACATATTTATTGTTCCCCGAACTCATCGATGAGTTTTCTCCTTTCCCAAAGGTTTTCTTATACGAGTTAGCAAGGAGACAATAATCATTATATGTTGCACCTTTTCTCCTTATTCCGTTTTTCATTTGGTTTAAAGGACTTTTAGCAACATATCCGCTCTATTCTCCTCGTATTTTTCCTAACAGATTTTTGGGGGACACTCTCAAGATTATACGGAAGATTCTCAAGATAGTAGATCTATATACAAGAAGATTTCAATGATGAAGCATTCAAGGAGCGGTGTTGTACAAGGGGGAGTGTTAGGAATTAATTAGTGAATTAATAGCACGTGTCTATTGTTAATTAGCACATGCTAATTAATGAACCGTCTTTAGCAAGGTGTGTGTCCAACCCCGAAGAGTCATTGTCTCTTCTCTCTCTCTATTGTCAAAAGGCACCTGTTCTGGAGGGATGCCTTCGAACAAGCACCTCTTCTTTACATCTCTTTCCGATGTATATATGTTGGAAATATGCCCTAGAGGCAATAATAAAAGTATTATTATATTTCATTGTTCATGATAATTGTCTTTTATTCATGCTATAACTGTATTATCCGGAAATCGTAATACACGTGTGAATACATAGACCACAATATGTCCCTAGTGAGCCTCTAGTTGACTAGCTCGTTGTGATCAACAGATAGTCATGGTTTCCTGGCTATGGACATTGGATGTCGTTGATAACGGGATCACATCATTAGGAGAATGATGTGATGGACAAGACCCAATCCTAAGCATAGCACAAAGATCGTGTAGTTCGTTTGCTAGAGCTTTTCCAATGTCAAGTATCTCTTCCTTCGACCATGAGATCGTGTAACTCCCGGATACCGTAGGAGTGCTTTGGGTGTATCCAACGTCACAACATAACTAGGTGACTATAAAGGTGCACTACATGTATCTCCGAAAGTGTCTGTTGGGTTGACACGGATCGAGACTGGGATTTGTCACTCCGTATGATGGAGAGGTATCTCTGGGCCCACTCGGTAATGCATCATCATAATGAGCTCAAGGTGACCAAGGTGTTGGCTACGGGATCATGCATTACGGTACGAGTAAAGTGACTTGCCGGTAACGAGACTGAACAAGGTATTGGGATACCGACGATCGAGTCTCGGGCAAGTAACGTACTGATTGACAAAGGGAATTGTATACGGGGTTTTGATCGAATCCTCGACATCGTGGTTCAACCGATGAAATCATCGTGGAACATGTGGGAGCCAACATGGGTATCCAGATCCCGCCGTTGGTTATTGACCGGAGAGTGGTCTCGGTCATGTCTACATGTCTCCCGAACCTGTAGGGTCTACACACTTAAGGTTCGGTGACGCTAGGGTTATTAGGAAGACTAGTATGTGACTACCGATTGTTGTTCGGTGTCCCGGATGAGATCCCGAATGTCACAAGGAGTTCCGGAATGGTACGGAGGTGAAGTTTTATATATGGGAAGTTGTCATACGGACACCGGAAAGTTTCGAGGGCTTATCGGTATTATACCGGGGCCACCTGAGAGGTTCCGGGGGTCCACCGGGAGGGGCCACCCCTCCCGGAGGGCCACATGGGCCGCAAAGGGGAGGGAGCCAGCCCCTGGAGGGCTGGGCGCGCCCCCACCTTGGGCCCATGCGCCTAGGGTTGGGGGGGAAACCCTAAGGGGGGCGCCCCCCTTGCTTGGGGGGCAAGTCCCCCCTCCCTGGCCGCCACCCCCCCTCTAGATCCCATCTAGAGGGGTCGGCCCCCTTGCCCCTTCCCCTATAAATAGAGGGGTGAGGGGAGGGCTGCTGGACACACACATCCAAGGCGCAGCCCCTCCCCTCCCCAACACATCTCCTCCTCCGTTACGTGCTTGTGAAGCCCTGTCGGAGTACTGCTGCACCAACACCACCACACCGTCGTGCTGCCGTTGGAGCAATCTTCCTCAACCTCTCCTTCCCCCTTGCCGGATCAAGAAGGAGGAGACGTCTCCCATCCCGTACGTGTGTTGAACGCGGAGGTGATGTCCGTTCAGCACTTGGACATCGGTGATCTGAATCACGTCGAGTACGACTCCATCATCACCATCCCCTTGAAAGCTTCCGCACGTGATCTACAAGTGGTATGTAGATGCAAACTCACTCCCTTGACTCATTGCTTAGATGAACTCATAGATGGATCTTGGTGAAACCGTAGGAAATTTTTTAATTTTCTGCAACGTTCCCCAACAGTGGCATCATGAGCTAGGTCTATGCGTAGTTCTCTAATGCACGAGTAGAACACAATTTTGTTGTGGGCGTGGATCTTGTCAACTTGCTTGCCACTACTAGTCTTTTCTTACTTCAGCGGTATTGTGGGATGAAGCGGCCCGGACCAACCTTACACGTACGCTTACGTGAGACCGGTTCCACCGATTGATCTGCACTAGTTGCATAAGGTGGCTGGCGGGTGTTTGTCTCTCCCACTTTAGTTGAAGCGGATTCGATGAAAAGGGTCCTTATGAAGGGTAAATAGAAGTTGACAAAATCACGTTGTGGTTATTCGTAGGTAAGAAAACGTTCTTGCTAGAACCCAATTGCAGCCACGTAAAAGATGCAACAACAATTAGAGGACGTCTAACTTGTTTTTGCAGCGATTGATCATGTGATGTGATATGGCCAGAAGTTGTGATGAATGATGAATTGTGATGTATGAGATCATGTTCTTGTAATAGGATTCACGACTTGCATGTCGATGAGTATGACAACCGGCAGGAGCCATAGGAGTTGTCTTTAATTTTTGTATGACCTGCGTGTCATTGAAGAACGCCATGTAAACTACTTTACTTTATTGCTAAACGCGTTAGCCATAGAAGTAGAAGTAGTCGTTGGCGTGACAACTTCATGAAGACACGATGATGGAGATCATGATGATGGAGATCATGGTGTCAAGCCGGTGACAAGATGATCATGGAGCCCCAAAGATGGAGATCAATGGAGCTATATGATATTGGCCATATCATGTCACAACTATATAATTGCATGTGATGTTTATTATGTTTATGCATCTTGTTTACTTAGGATGACGGTAGTAAATAAGATGATCCCTTACAAAATTTCAAGAAGTGTTCTCCCCTAACTGTGCACCGTTGCTACAGTTCGTCGTTTCGAAGCACCACGTGATGATCGGGTGTGATAGATCCTTACGTTCACATACAACGGGTGTAAGACAGTTTTACACAACAAAACACTTAGGGTTAACTTGACGAGCCTAGCATGTACAGACATGGCCTCGGAACACGGAGACCGGAAGGTCGAACACGAGTCGTATGGAAGATATGATCAACATGAAGATGTTCACCGACGATGACTAGTCCGTCTCACGTGATGATCGGACACGGGCTAGTCGACTCAGATCGTGTAACACTTAGATGACTAGAGGGATGTCTAATCTGAGTGGGAGTTCATAATTTGATTAGATGAACTTAATTACCATGAACTTAGTCTAAAACCTTTGCAAATATGTCTTGTAGATCAAATGGCCAACGCTCATGTCAACATGAACTTCAACGCGTTCCTAGAGAAAACCAAGCTGAAAGATGATGGCAGCAACTATACGGACTGGGTCCGAAACCTGAGGATCATCCTCATAGCTGCCAGGAAGCAATATGTCCTAAAAGGACCGCTAGGTGACGCTCCCGTCCCAGAGAACCAAGACGTTATGAACGCTTGGCAAACTCGTGCTGATGATTACTCCCTCATTCAGTGCGGCATGCTTTACAGCTTAGAACCGGGGCTCCAAAAGCATTTTGAGCATCACGGAGCATATGAGATGTTCGAAGAGCCGAAACTAGTTTTCCAAGCTCATGCCCGGGTCGAGAGATATGATGTCTCTGACAAGTTCTATAGTTGTAAGATGGAGGAAAACAGTTCTGTCAGTGAGCACATACTCAAGATGTCTGGGTTGCACAACCGTATGACCCAGCTGGACATTAACCTCCCAGATGAGGCGGTCATTGACAGAATCCTCCAGTCGCTCCCGCCAAGCTACAAGAGCTTTGTGATGAACTACAACATGCAGGGGACTGTGAAGACCATTCCTGAAGTGTTCTCAATGCTGAAGTCAGCAGAGGCTGAAATCAAGAAAGAACATCAAGTGTTGATGGTCAATAAGACCACTAAGTTCAAGAAGGGCAAGGGCAAGAAGAACTTCAAGAAGGACGGCAAGGATGTTGCCGCGCCCGGTAAGCCAGTTACCGGGAAGAAGTCAAAGAATGGACCCAAGCCTGAGACTGAGTGCTTTTATTGCAAGGGGAAGGGTCACTGGAAGCGGAACTGCCCCAAATACTTAGCGGATAAGAAGGCCGGCAACACCAAAGGTATATTTGATATACATGTAATTGATGTGTACGTTACCAGTACTCGTAGTAACTCCTGGGTATTTGATACCGGTGCCGTTGCTCATATTTGTAACTTACAGCAGGAGCTGCGGAATAAACGGAGACTGGCGAAGGACGAGGTGACGATGCGCGTCGAGAATGGTTCCAGAGTCGATGTGATCGCCGTCGGCACGCTGCCTCTACATTTACCTACGGGATTAGTTTTGAACCTTAATAATTGTTATTTAGTGCCAAGTTTGAGCATGCACATTGTATCAGGATCTCGTTTAATACGAGATGGCTACTCATTTAAATCCGAGAATAATGGTTGTTCTATTTATATGAGAGATATGTTTTATGGTCATCCTCCGATGGTCAATGGTTTATTCTTAATGAATCTCGAGCGTAATATTACACATGTTCATAGTGTGGATGCCAAAAGATGTAAAGTTGATAACGATAGTCCCACATACTTGTGGCACTGCCGCCTTGGTCACATTGGTGTCAAGCGCATGAAGAAGCTCCATGCTGATGGACTTTTAGAGTCTCTTAATTATGAATCGTTTGACACATGCGAACCATGCCTCATGGGCAAAATGACCAAGACTCCGTTCTCCGGAACAATGGAGCGAGCAACCAAGTTGTTGGAAATCATACATATCGATGTGTGCGGTCCAATGAGCGTTGAGGCTCGCGGAGGATATCGTTGTGTTCTCACTCTCACTGATGACTTGAGTAGATATGGGTATGTCTACTTAATGAAACACAAGTCTAAGACCTTTGAAAAGTTCAAAGAATTTCAGAATGAGGTGGAGAATCAATGTGACCGAAAGATAAAGTTCCTACGATCAGATCGTGGAGGAGAATACCTAAGTCACGAATTTGGTACACACTTAAGGAAATGTGGAATCGTTTCACAACTCACGCTGCCTGGAACACCTCAGCGTAACGGTGTGTCCGAACGTCGTAATCGCACTCTATTAGATATGGTGCGGTCTATGATGTCTCTTACCGATTTACCGCTATCATTTTGGGGATACGCTCTAGAGACAACTACATTCACTTTAAATAGGGCACCGTCTAAATCCGTTGAGACGACACCGTATGAATTATGGTTTGGGAAGAAACCTAAGCTGTCATTTCTAAAAGTTTGGGGATGCGATGCTTATGTCAAGAAACTTCAACCTGAAAAGCTCGAACCCAAGTCGGAAAAATACGTCTTCATAGGATACCCTAAGGAAACTGTCGGGTATACCTTCTACTTAAGATCCAAGGGCAAGATCTTTGTTGCCAAGAACGGATGCTTTCTGGAAAAAGAGTTTCTCTCTAAAGAAGTAAGTGGGAGGAAAGTAGAACTCGATGAAGTACTACCTCTCGAACGGGAAAGTGGTGCAGCGCAGGAAACCGTTCCTGTGATGCCCACACCAACTGAAGAGGAAAACAATGATGATGATCAAGGTACTTCGGATCAAGTTGCTACTGAACTTCGTAGGTCCACAAGGACACGTTCCGCACCAGAGTGGTACGGCAACCCTGTCCTGGAAATCATGTTGTTAGACAATGGTGAACCTTCAAACTATGAAGAAGCGATGGCGGGCCCAGATTCCAACAAATGGCTTGAGGCCATGAAATCCGAGATAGAATCCATGTATGAAAACAAAGTATGGACTTTGACAGACTTGCCCGATGATCAGCGAGCGATAGAAAACAAATGGATTTTTAAGAAGAAGACGGACGCGGATGGTAATGTTACCATCTATAAAGCTCGACTTGTCGCTAAGGGTTATCGACAAGTTCAAGGGATTGACTACGACGAGACATTCTCTCCCGTAGCGAAGCTGAAGTCCGTCCGAATCATGTTAGCAATTGTTGCATACTATGATTATGAGATATGGCAGATGGACGTCAAAACAGCATTCCTTAACGGACATCTTAAGGAAGAGCTGTATATGATGCAGCCGGAAGGTTTTGTCGATCCTAAGACGCTAACAAAGTATGCAAGCTCCAGCGATCCATTTATGGACTGGTGCAAGCATCTCGGAGTTGGAACACTCGCTTTGATGAGATGATCAAAGCGTTTGGGTTTATGCAGACTTATGGAGAAGCCTGCGTTTACAAGAAAGTGAGTGGGAGCTCTGTAGCATTTCTCATATTATATGTAGATGACATACTCTTGATGGGAAATGATATAGAACTTCTGGACAGCATTAAGGCCTACTTGAATAAGTGTTTTTCAATGAAGGACCTTGGAGAAGCTGCTTATATATTAGGCATCAAGATCTATAGAGATAGATCAAGACGCCTCATAGGTCTTTCACAAAGCACATACCTTGATAAGATTTTGAAGAGGTTCAAAATGGATCAGTCCAAGAAGGGGTTCTTGCCTATGTTACAAGGTGTGAGATTGAGCTCGGCTCAGTCACCGACCATGGCAAAAGATAAAGAAGAGATGAGTGTCATCCCCTATGCTTCAGCCATAGGATCTATTATGTATGCCATGCTGTGTACCAGACCCGATGTAAACCTTGCCGTAAGTTTGGTAGCGAGGTACCAAAGTAATCCCGGCAAGGAACACTGGGCAGCGGTCAAGAATATCCTAAAGTACCTGAAAAGGACAAAGGACATGTTTCTCGTTTATGGAGGAGACGAAGATCTCGTCGTTAAGGGTTACGTCGACGCTAGCTTCGACTCAGATCTGGATGACTCTAAGTCACAAACCGGATACGTGTATATGTTGAATGGTAGAGCAGTAAGCTGGTGCAGCTGCAAGCAGAGCGTCGTGGCGGGATCTACGTGTGAAGCGTAGTACATGACAGCCTCGGAGGCAGCGCATGAAGCGATTTGGGTGAAGGAGTTCATCACCGACCTAGGAGTCATACCCAATGCGTTGGGGCCGATCAAACTCTTCTGTGACAACACTGGAGCTATTGCCCTTGCCAAGGAGCCCAGGTTTCACAAGAAGACCAGGCACATCAACCGTCGTTTCAACTCCATCCGTGAAAATGTTCAAGATGGAGACATAGATATTTGCAAAGTACACGCGGATCTGAATGTCGCAGATCCATTGACTAAACCTCTCTCGCGAGCAAAACATGATCAACACCAGAACTCTATGGGTGTTCGATTCATCACAATGTAACTAGATTGGTGACTCTAGTGCAAGTGGGAGACTGTTGGAAATATGCCCTAGAGGCAATAATAAAAGTATTACTATATTTCATTGTTCATGATAATTGTCTTTTATTCATGCTATAACTGTATTATCCGGAAATCGTAATACACGTGTGAAGACATAGACCACAATATGTCCCTAGTGAGCCTCTAGTTGACTAGCTCGTTGTGATCAACAGATAGTCATGGTTTCCTGGCTATGGACATTGGATGTCGTTGATAACGGGATCACATCATTAGGAGAATGATGTGATGGACAAGACCCAATCCTAAGCATAGCACAAAGATCGTGTAGTTCGTTTGCTAGAGCTTTTCCAATGTCAAGTATCTCTTCCTTCGACCATGAGATCGTGTAACTCCCGGATACCGTAGGAGTGCTTTGGGTGTATCAAACGTCACAACGTAACTGGGTGACTATAAAGGTGCACTATAGGTATCTCCGAAAGTGTCTGTTGGGTTGACACGGATCGAGACTGGGATTTGTCACTCCGTATGACGGAGAGGTATCTCTGGGCCCACTCGGTAATGCATCATCATAATGAGCTCAAGGTGACCAAGGTGTTGGCCACGGGATCATGCATTACGGTACGAGTAAAGTGACTTGCCGGTAACGAGACTGAACAAGGTATTGGGATACCGACGATCGAGTCTCGGGCAAGTAACGTACCGATTGACAAAGGGAATTGTATACGGGGTTTTGATCGAATCCTCGACATCGTGGTTCAACCGATGAAATCATCGTGGAACATGTGGGAGCCAACATGGGTATCCAGATCCCGCTATTGGTTATTGGCCGGAGAGTGGTCTCGGTCATGTCTGCATGTCTCCCGAACCCGTAGGGTCTACACACTTAAGGTTCGGTGACGCTAGGGTTATTAGGAAGACTAGTATGTGACTACCGAATGTTGGTCGGAGTCCCGGATGAGATCCCGGACGTCACGAGGAGTTCCGGAATGGTCCAGAGGTGAAGTTTTATATATGGGAAGTTGTCATACGGACACCGGAAAGTTTCGGGGGCTTATCGGTATTGTACCGGGGCCACCGGAGAGGTTCCGGGGGTCCACCGGGAGGGGCCACCCCTCCCGGAGGGCCACATGGGCCGCAAAGGGGAGGGAGCCAGCCCCTGGAGGGCTGGGCGCGCCCCCCACCTTGGGCCCATGCGCCTAGGGTTGGGGGGGAAACCCTAAGGGGGGCGCCCCCCCCTTGCTTGGGGGGCAAGTCCCCCCTCCCTGGCCGCCGCCCCCCCTCTAGATCCCATCTAGAGGGGTCGGCCCCCCTTGCCCCTTCCCCTATAAATAGAGGGGTGAGGAGAGGGCTGCTAGACACACACATCCAAGGCGCAGCCCCTCCCCTCCCCAACACATCTCCTCCTCCGTTACGTGCTTGCGAAGCCCTGTCGGAGTACTGCTGCACCAACACCACCACACCGTCGTGCTGCCGTTGGAGCAATCTTCCTCAACCTCTCTTTCCCCCTTGCTGGGTCAAGAAGGAGGAGACGTCTCCCGTCCCGTACGTGTGTTGAACGCGGAGGTGCTGTCCGTTCAGCACTTGGACATCGGTGATCTGAATCACGTCGAGTACGACTCCATCATCACCAACCCCTTGAAAGCTTCCGCACGTGATCTACAAGTGGTATGTAGATGCAAACTCACTCCCTTGACTCGTTGCTTAGATGAACTCATAGATGGATCTTGGTGAAACCGTAGGAAAAATTTTAATTTTTGCAACGTTCCCCAACAATATATACTTGAGAATCAATAGAAACCGTCCATTCACTTCCATTCAATTTCGTTTTACTCTAACTCTAACAGTCGCTACTATCTAGCGCAGGTACGACATCGGCCACGGAGGGCGGGGCTTTGCGGGAGGTGGGCTAGGCGCTTGGGGAACATGGTGAGATGGGCTGATTTTACTGAGACCTTAATGAGTCAAGTAAGTACACATTAGCGCAGATCATTTATAACTCACCACAAAAATGATCCCATATTAAAGCTCAGCTTGTCTCATTAGAGCATGGTTAATAGAAGAGCCGGCTACGGGCTCTATACCGGTGTCATGTCACCTGTAGCTTTCACAAAAGAAATCTCATACACTAGTGCTGGCTGTAGACGGGCTACTCCACTGGCCAAAACAATTAATGTTTGCATGCAAGGAATGGAGGGAAACGCAGCTGATTGGATCGGAGGAAGCAGCACCAGCTTTTACCGCTTGCATGCTTACCTTTTCTCTCGTGAACTGAGCTATAGCCGGGCGATAAGGCTGGCCATAGTGGGGTAACATAAGTACTCCCTCCGTCCAGGTGTATTGGGCGCCTAAGACCTCTCCCAATGCAAAGGTGCTTAGATGAGGTGCTAAGTGCATTAAATACCTTAGCAACTCAAGTCCCCAATGCATAGGTGCTTAACTTGTTGTTGCTAAGCACACATTATTTAATAAGTTAGCACCTAAAGTCTTTCATGCATTGGCCAAATTGTTTCATTTAAGTGGTTTGTCTAGGTTCTCGCGCTTGGCATTGGTTCTTCCTGGGGTCACCGAAGTACTT
Source organism: Triticum dicoccoides (assembly GCF_002162155.2). NCBI lineage: Eukaryota > Viridiplantae > Streptophyta > Magnoliopsida > Poales > Poaceae > Triticum > Triticum dicoccoides. Next base: position 713,271,342 of record NC_041383.1, read on the forward strand.
TCTCCCCTCCTTAAATGTTGTGCCATGTCACTTTTTTTGCTTATGTGGCATGCTTAGCACCTGTCCACGGTGGAGCACTGGGAAGGGCCTAAGGAGCTGCACCATGATCTAGGTGTGATTGGATTGGCCGTAATATTAGATATAATTAGCATTAAAAATCTTGTAAGCTGAGCTAATTGATTGCAATTCCTTCCCCTTACCAATCAACATGCAGCACGAAACACATGCAACCAGAGTTATTGCCCATAAGATTGAAAACTTGTGCATGAGGGTGAAGCGAACGAGGCACGGGAGTGATACGAGGCTGATTTAATTCCTTCGCGTCTTACTCATTTGGAAATTCTAAAATCGCTAAGATGCCCAATACACCTGGACGGAGGGAGTAGTATCATGCACTTGGGACTCGCAAACATGCTTATGTGGCAGACAATTAAAGAAGAAAGAGATGGTCATAGTAACATAGGTAGATACTATAACATAATAAATGTGATGCTACTATGTGTCATGCATGGCAATAAATGAGACCACCTATGATACTAATCTATGATACTATGCACTATAGAGGTAGTAACATAGACTAGTAACATATGCATGTTACTAGTCTAAGTTACTCCCCACTATGACCAGCCTAAGTGAAGCGCCGGCTTCCTTCTCTTTCCTCCTTTCTCTCTCCTCCAGCTGAGATTTTGCTGACTTGGAAAGGCTCACAGCCTGCTGACAAGGACCTACTATACTTGCTCTTAGGCTAGTCATAGTGGGGGGTAACTTAGACTAGTAATATACATATGTTACTAGTCCATGTTACTACCTTCATAGTGGAAAGTGTCATAGGTATAGTAACATATATATCTTCATTTATTGCTTTGTAGACTCATTTTGTATTGGGAACCGTTATGTGATGGTATTGTCTCTCTCCTCTTTAATTACATGACACATCATCTTTTTTGCTTACGTGGGATCTATATTACTATTTATGTTACTTCCACTATGACTAGCCTTAATCAGTGAGTTCAAGTCGATGCTAGCTTGAGTCAAGGTACTTAACTAGCTGTACTACCACACTCGGAGCATCTACAATCGGGGCCTCAAATACCTTATATATGTTTGGACAGGGAGAGAAGATAAAAGGCTACTTAACTGGGACCCTCAAGTAATCCCCATATATTTGGGTAGTCCACGAATCTTCAAATCCAATCCATACATGGGAATAAAATGAGGGCACAAATACGGATTGCCCTCGATCACTTTCTCACTTTCTTTTTTCTTTCTATTCTTTTCTTTCTCCATCCAATCAAGCATATGCATGTGTCCACACAAATTTGAGGGACATGTGCAAGAATAAATGAGGGTTCAAAGTGGACACTCTCGCACACTGTTTGGACGTGTCTGTAGACATATAAGAGTCAAATTAGGCAAATCCACTTGGAGATGTGATGAGAACACACAGAGAGAGGATTTATTTTTGCGAGAAAACTTTCAATCTATTCATTCTCAATCATGTCAGTACAAAAAACATCAGATGTAATAAAAGTTACAACTAGGTTCATGGACCACCTACCGATGACTACAAGCACTGGAGCGAGCCGAAGGTGCGGCGTCGTCATCGCCCACCCTCACCGGAGCCTGGCAGACCTTGTTGTAGTAAACAGTCAAGAAGTCATCATGGTAAGACCCCATAGGACCAGCGCACCAGAACATCAACCATCGCCAATGAAGAAAGTCTATGTAGATTGGAAGGATCAAACCTATAGGTGTGTGGCACTCCGGCCTGATTTTTTATGACAAATTCAATCACACAAGGATGACAATTTCCAGTGACACGACAAGTTTTTGTTAAAAACAAACTGAAGCACGAAAGTTGTCATGCTTGGCAATTAGTAAAGTTGTCATCCTCGTGTCACTAAACTTGCCATTGAAAATGTTTGAAGTTGTCATATGCTCGTACCTGACGTTTGATACTTACCATGGTCTTTTATTTGTCAGCGAGTGGTCATCAACATGGTGAAACATACAGGAGAAATGTTAATGACAAGTCCATTTAATTAAGGAAAAAGTATACTTTTCATCTCTCGACTATTTCAAAAGTATAGGAATGGCACTCAACTTTAAAACCAGCAAATCTTAGTCCCTTAATTTTTAAAACTAGATAAGTATAGTCCTTCATACCATCTAGGGTGGTTTGATGCTGATGTAGACACGGTTTAAACTAAAACTAGACATGTTGCATAAGTTTGACCACCATATCACACAGTCTTGACGGCCACATCAATATCCACAAACTCGCTGTGGCCACTGTCATCGAGCCACTGCCCCTGTAGGAACTCGCGGCAACGGGTGCCGACAAGAGGGCGTTGTGTTGCAGCAGCAACACCTCCTCGTTGGCTCGTCAGGACTCGGGAGGCGCCGGCTGGGCTCAGGCGTGCTGCTACGAGCGGGATTGGGTATGTACGTACCGAAGCTGGCCTGGGTTCCACCGGAAGACAACGCACACGTACAGTAGAGCTGCTGGATCGATTCACAGGACTTTTGCCGGATTGGGAAAAGCACACAAGCAACACACACGTAAGCGACCCCCCAGCGTGGCAAGTCGGTCGTGGATGATGGGACTGTTGTAGTCGCCGTCGCCGTTGTCCGGCACACCTTGACAGTAGCTTGGAGAGGAGCTCGTGCCTCAGCCGCGTACACCCGGAGCTCGAGAAGCACCTGATTGGTTTGCCGTTGGCGGTGGCCATGTCCTTGAGCAGCCTCGACAGTTTGAAGCATGGAGACGGACTGCCGGAGTCGAGGCGCACCGGTGACCCTCGAGTGACAACGGCCGGAAACTGCAACGCATCTTCTCTTCGCCTACTGCGCAAAGCAGCTCATCGGAGGCAGCATGACGCTGGATGGGTGCTGCGCGTGGCCTCGGCGTCGAAGAAGGGGACGTCGTAGACGTGCTGTGTAGCCCTCTACTCCACCGGTCTGAAAATGCGGCAGGCGCATGATAGGTGTTTGATACAATGCCAACGAAAACCATGCCACGTCGTCAACAAAACCACTTAAAGCGGGACGAGGGAGTTATCAGGTTTAAGAAGCTAAGAGATTAAGATTTACTGGTTTTAGAGTTTTTTTCTCGAATATGCACGAGTGTGCATATCATATATTAAAGAAGAAGGGCAAAAGAATGCCTCCACCATAGTACGATGTTTAATTACAGTACGCTACTCCTCACGTCTATACCACCGTGCCAGCCAACTAAAGAAGGGGCTTACATCCCCTTTCAGTAGGCCTGCCGACACCCACACTAAGCCCTCGAGCCTAATTCTACGTAGCAACACCTCACACGAGTTGAAGGATCATTTCTATGCTTCGAAGAATCATTCTATGCTTTAGAGTTACTCGTTTTAGAGTTGAAGGATCATCTCTATGCTTTGAAGAAAATTGAGGGAAAATATACTTTTCCCTTTAATTAATTCACCCTACGACCGGCACCGACAGATGAAAGCTCACAGCATATGCAGCACGCAGCAAAATTAAAGCCTCCACCGCAAGCGCCAACAAATACTCCTCCGTTTGCTAGTTATTTCTCAGATTTCAGAAAGAGGGAGGTAACAAAAATTACAGTACTAGTGTTGAGGTTAGTTATCTAGTAAAAAATACAACTGAATTGTACACCAAACCGAGTAGTAAAAAGAAATTAAAAAACACGACAATTTCTCAACCTCGAGAGAGAATAATCAACCAAAAATCTTCTCATGGATGAGAGGACGGGCCGGGACCGATGGGGAACGGTGTGGGCGGCCCCAAGTGCGGCGCGGGCGGCACGGCGGTGGAGGAGGCAGCCCCGGCGAATGGGCTGGGCGGCCCCAAGTTCGGCACGCTAGTCACCGCGGGCGGCACGGCGGCGGAGGAGGCGACCCCGGGGAACGGGCTGGGCGGCCCGAAGTTCGGCACGCTCGGCACCGCGGGCGGCACGGCTGTGGAGGAAGCGACCCCGGGGTAGGGCCTAGGCGGCGCGAAGCTCGGCACGCTTGCCGTCGCCGGCGGGTGCGCGGTGGAGGAGGCAACCCCGGGGAACACGGCGACAGCCGGCTCCGTGAGCGGGTTGGACGGCGGCGCGGTGGTGGTGGTGCCCGCGACCGGGAGCGGGTCGCCGCCGTAGAGCGGCTGCGGCGGCGGCTGCTGCTGCTGGCAGCGCGGCCACCGGCAGGCTGGATCAGCCTTCTGGCCTCCCCAGAGCGTCCGGTGGGCCAGGCCGAAGCCGAGGACGAGGCCGGCGAGCAGCAGCGCCGTGACGAGGCCGAGGAAGATCTTGGTGGCCTTGCCCACGTAGCAACACATCGGACTGGAAAACGGCAGAGCTCTGCTCTTCCTCCTCTCGGTGTGTCAGTGTGTGACTGCGTTACTCTCCAGCTACCACTCACTCTCAGAGTCTCAGTCGAAGATGCAGCAATGGCGCACGCGTGGAGAGAGAAAGAAGAACGGGTCCAGCCGAGAGGGGAGCAGGGGGCACTTGGCCCGGCCTCGTCGCCCTGTTTTCAGTGCTGGTGCTGCTTGTCGGCTCCAGCACCCGTGCATGGCTTCACGTGCACGCTAGCGAGGGAGGGATGGTGGTGGGGTATGATTGCGTGCTAATGACGGTGAATACAAGTTAAATTACAATACTACTAGTAGTACTAACCTCTAACATATATGCACAACTAAGTGCATTCAGTCTGTTCTGAGCACCTGCAGCAGGCATCGCCTGATGCTACAGTTCAACTCTCAAGTAAATTCTACCACCCCTAAAGTTCAGGTAATATTTGATATCAGTAATCAGTTAGTAACTGACATGAGTTTGTTAATTACCTGTTACTGTTACTGAGAGCTTGACAGGACTTCCTCCGCCGGCAGACACTGCACACCATGAGAAAGTTGAGGGAATATTTGATAGTGGAAGCTACACTGTCACTGTGCACCACAGCCGATAAAGTTTCCCCAATAATGCTGCACCTTTAACTTCCTCATCATTTGCCTTTCTCCTAAGCTTTTAGTATTTCTTTTGCATGCCAGAATAGCTGGAGCACAGAGTGAAGCCTGAAGCCAACCTGTGCTGTGAGCGTCAGTAGCTATAGTCACGTGCTGCAATGGGCCAACAGAACAGCTTGCAGTTTTGTTCATTTCAAGGCGGTTAGGTAGGGTTATTTATTCAGATGCTCTTGTACCAACACTGATTATTTTGATTGACGTGATACTACTAATCTACTGACATGATCCGGGAAAGTCGAGAACAATGACTAAATTTAACCGGGGATTCGCACCTTTGTGGCGCTGCAGAGATCTCATCGTTTTTTGTATGTTCATCGACAGAGTGCGCATGGGAACTCTCACATGCAAGTTCAGTATACAAGCCCTGTCAAAAAAAAAAAAAGTTCAGCATACAAGCACCGTTAGATGCTAGATGCTTGGAGAGGTCGTTAGAAAAATAAATCAGATTTTTCTGAAGCATCGGTGCTTATTTCTACAGAAGAGACGCCTAATTAAACGTCTATCATGTACGAATAAACACCGGTGCTTAAAAAATATGATTTAATTGTCTAAGGCTTTAAGCACCTTCCCTAAGCACCTTGCATTGCACAAGACCTTATACTACAAAAGTTGCTTCGCAGCTTAAAGAACAAATCAACTTTTACAAGTATCGGTGCTTATTTGTAGAGGTCAGACGTTGTAATTATATCGGTGCTTAAGAAAAAAATCAATTTATTTTACTGGAATCATATATACGGGATTTGAAGATCGATCACGCTTGGCCGGGATAACTTGATTTATTTTACGAAGCACATCTCTAAACAGAGGCATTATAATCTTGAACTAACCACTCAGTTTAATTTGCAACCCTCAACTTCAAGACCGATTGTTTCACGTCCTTAACTTGTCACTAAGTTTAGGAATCAACCCTCTATATAGTGTTTGACTGGTTTTGATCACAATGACCGGTATTGACTATGTTGATTGCTGACTAGGCAAACTACCCAGTCTTTCATATGTTTAATTAAGAATCGATTTCGAAAAAGAACTACTAATCCTTAACTTTTCGAGGAATCCTTCATTCAAGAAAAGTTACCTCGAATATATATAAGAATCCGATGAACTGCTGCGGTCCATGTGCCAGCTACGCATTAAAGAGAGGTTTAGGTTAAATGAGGTATTAGCTTAACCTAATCACGTGACTTCTTCGCTTCTCCTATTCCTTCCACGCTCTTCCTCCTCCCGACCAAGCACAGAGGAGAGGTTGGGCGAAGTTGTCGACTGGCCACACCAGGGCGCTCCCCGTTGACCTTGGGGTGACTGCTTGGTCCTGCTGCGTGCATTGGGCCAGCGTACATATGTCACAAGATCGGAGGCACACTCATCGGCAACGCCTCTCATGCCGGACGCCCGAGACGGAAGAAACATATACAGGCCTCCCATGTCACAGGATCACAGTTTCTTTAATGATACTAGCGCATATGGCTGGGCGTTGCAACGGGAGATAAAATAGTATAAATTTAAAGTCAGTGAGAATTATATGCGCAAGCAAAACCCTGTGTGCACACGAAAAAGAAACATTTAGCTTCTCTGTTTTGCCGCGCGTGAAGGAATCAATCCGCTATTTTTTCATTCATTGATCGAGGGCATTTCAGATTTTGTGTATGACAGAGAAGGCCCATGAGTTACTTAATCTATTTTTCCTTTCAATCCTTTCAATCGAGGGGATTTTAAGGTATGAAGTTTCTGGATATTCTAGGAAACATGAATAATTTTTAAAATCCTAAACAGTTTGTTGAAAATTGTGTACACTTTTGAAAAAAAACAAAATATGAAGGGAACATCCTATAAAATTCACAATATTTTCTGAAAATACAATTATTTTATAAAAACATGAAATTATTAGAATTTGTGAACATTTTTACAAAATGGGAGCATGCATTGAAAATTCATAAGATTTCTAGAAAATGTGTATGTTTTACACACGAACATTATTTTAAGTGTGAAAATTTCACTAAAACATGAATATTTTTTGAATGTAGAGCATTTTTTGAAATGCCATTTTATTTTTACAAATTTCTAAAAAAAATGTGAAACTTTTTGCAAGTTTCGAATATTTGTCAAAATAGCAACAAAATTTTGGAATTCTAAACATTTCAGAAATTTGTTTTCTGTAATCCTGAACATTTATTGAGATTTACGAAATAAATTCTAAAAGAAAAATAAACCTGGAAGGGAAAAAGAGATAGGGGAAGGTGAGTAAAAAAGAAGTAAAACACATGAATAAAGAAAAATAGGCCAGCCCATTATAGGTTGTCCTGTGAGAAATTTAGACTATTTATCGCCTAGTGCAAAAAATAGAATTTTCCAAGCTACGTGGGCAGAAAAATAAGGGGCCTTGCTTCGCTGGGCCACAGTGCGTGACTCACATACGAAATTTTTTTTTCTAGTAGTTAACACATAAGAATTTAGTATCCCCTCGGATAGAAAAGAAAATCGATGGTGAACGAATGAAAAAATTGACGAAACGCACCTTATTTTATTAGTAGGTATAGATTTTACAGATTCATTGTGAACAAGTACAAGTTCTCACAATTTTTTTCTTATATTTTTTTAAACACAGTACAAACGCAAGCGCGTATACACTCACCCCTATTAATGCGCGCGCACACACACTATTCCTATGTGTTCCTCCGAAAGACTGAGTCGGCATGTCATTTTGAAATTTACGAGGTCAGCGTAGGCACCTCCTTGTCGACGGGAACGTCTCTTCCCACTGAATGCGCATCGCCGGAAATCCTGAAATAAATTCAGGAATAAATGCGAGCACCAGCTTTTGAATCCTGGTGGGCTTGGGATACCACTGTCCTTCTAATCCAATCACAGGTTGATTTAATTTTTTCTTACAACTTTGAAATATGTTTTTTATTTTTCTCTCTACTATTTAAAAAGAATGTATGGTTTTCATCCCACAACCCCTTCATCCAACGTTTTCTGTATGATAATCAATCATCTTAATTTACTTACCTGATAAATAAATTTCACTTTAATTTACTTACCAAACTTCTTTTCAAGCTATATAAGGTAAATCACAGACATAATTAGATAAATATTTATTTACTCAATCGCATTAATATAGGCAGGTAAATCACAAGCTAATGTATTACTCCCTCCGTTTCTAAATATAAGACTTTTTAGGGATTTTAATATGAACTACATACAGATGTACATAGACATATTTTAAAGTGTAGATTCACTCATTTTGCTCTGTATGTAATCCTACATCTACGTAACCACCTACTTAACCTTACATAATCTTCCTAATATAATTCTCTTTCCTCCTGATTTTCATGGGGTGGGGCCGTGCCATTTTCTCTTCCAATCAGAGCATGACAAACCAGCTCTTACGTAGCTTTACGTTGAATCTCTACGTAGATGTAGCAAAGCCCAGTCCATATTGGAATATGTAAATGGACTTATATTTAGGAACAGAGGAAGTAGAATATTTATAGGAAAACGTTTACTTTAAACCATCTGATCTTTTCCTCTCGTAAACCTCTCTCCACTTGATGCGTGTCTCTTGTGAGGCCCGCCCAGGTTCTCCACAACCTCTTCAAACCTTATCTTATTTCTCCAGCCCCACGTTGTATTCTATCTTCTCCCGTTTCCTCACACCGGTTAGCCATGGAGACGACCTCCCCAACATGACCACCATACATCTCGTGCACCGCGGCCGGTGCTGCTATGGAGCTTCAACCCACGAATGTCAACGTTGCGACAAAGCATCGGGTGTTGTCGCATGGCGTTGGGGTGGAGCATCGAGCCGGAGTTGGAGAAGACGATGTCGCCGTCGTGCTGCGGAGGGGCGTCGTCTCTAATGTCACGATGGCGGAACTGCGATGGTACACGCGATGTTGCGACTCATGGATGCCGCAGTGGCAGAAGCTGCAACACATCATCCATGGTGCTGCTCGTCGGCGACAGAGCTACAACGCAACATCCATGGTGTTGCTCGTCGGAGACAGAGGTACAACGCAAACATCCATGGTGCTGCTTGCGGCGACAGAGCTGCAACGCATCATCCATGATGCTTCAGGCCAGCAACAAAAGTTGCAATGATGTGATGCCGTCCACGGATCGC
>NC_041383.1:713280717-713313614 GCF_002162155.2 Triticum dicoccoides
AGTAATCAAGCGGTTCTAATCAATCCGAGCAACGCAAATTGGCTGGCTGGGTAGGGGTCTGGTCTTTGCCAAGGAGGAATCAAGTACCTCTAATCAATCCTAGCATGGCAAATCGACTGGCTGTCTAGGTGTACTTTAATTTACTTACCAAACTTCACATCAAAATAAATCACGGGCAGAAATTTATAAATATTTATTTACATATATATAATCACAATAATATTTATATCACGTTGCATTGTCCCAGTTTTCTGAAAGAAAAAAAAGGCGAGCCCGTCCTCATTAACTTTGCACTCACGTATTGCCGTCTTAATGACGAGCGGGCCCGGGCTGAATGGAGTTGGACCGTATGCATGAACTCTTTCTGTAATTTTCGTTTAACACAAGACGAACTTTTTTTTAGACGGGTATTCACGGAATGGACACGTCTCTGTCTCGGCTCCCTTGCGTGTTCGTGCCGGACTTTTGCGCGGCGGTGCCGGTGCCTCGACACGGCCACGTTCGCCGGTGAGGACTGCGAGTGGAGCTCCTCGACGACGAGGGAGTGGTGGTGGACGCATGCAGTGGAGAAGGAGTTGCGGCGTGGTGGGTGGGCCAGGAGGTGGTGTTCCCTGCCACGTCACAGAAATTGCGGCGGCTGACCGGTGGGGCGCGGCAGGGATGAGTTTCGAGGTGAGTAATGGCGAGCGGGGGGCCGGGAGAGGGGTTAATAGATCGACGCCTCGGCTCTCTTCCTCTCCACACCTCACAAATCTCGCCCGTGAGAAACCACGCCCCGCGCCACTGCGACAGCTAGGGTTCGATGACGACGAGGGAACAACAGATGTGGGCGCTGTCCGATGGCGACGTGATCCTGATGGGGCGGCTGAAGGAGATCGATCGATGGTTCCCGACGGCGAAGGCGCTCAACCACGCGTCGGAGGTGGTGCGGGACAAGCTGCGCGGGGAGGAGATCCTCAGGTGCTTCCCCAACTACGACCACCAGCCGGCGATGGGGGTGCTCCTGTGGGCGATGCTCGAGGCGGAGTCGCTGGTCCCGGAGCAGAGGGAGAAGTGGAAGGTGTTTCGCTGCTTCCACTACCGCCTGATCCAGCCGTGGGCACCGCCTCCGGCACATCAGGGCCCCCCGCAGGAGGTGGTGATGGGGATCCCTGCCCCTGGATCCAGGTGGCTGCCAATCCAGATCGAGGAGTACGAGGAGCTCGAGGAGATGGAGGAGGAAGCGACGGTGCCGCCGCGGCGAAGGGCCAGGGCTTCTTCGACCCCAACCTCACTCCCTCGCCGCTCACTGCGGTTCCAGAGGCGTTCACCTCGCCTCCTCGCTCTCTCCCGCCGCCAGTATGGTGCTCGCCGGTCGGCAACCGCTTCTGGTTGATGGCCGGTGAGGACTTCGAGGAGGAGGGGGAGGGGGAGGCCCTCATCTCCGATCTAGGTATGATGAAAGCTGCAAAATACTTAGTGTCTACTACTTCGATTGAAGTAGATGATGCTAGTTATGGTAATTTGTTTGGGAGATTTAAGCCTAATAACAGAAATAGGATTAGGAGGGGGTCGAAATCGCGAAGAAACCAGGGTTCTGGATTGATTTCTTATGCAGACATATGTTCAGAACATGGGGGTTTTGGGGATAAAGATACTAATGGAAAGTTGAGCAACATGACTCATGGGAGTGGGATAGATGCAGAAATTGTTCGAAAGCATATGAAAAAAGACAATGTTCATCCCATAATCCCTGTATTTGGGGAAGAGGATGTAGATTTTGGGGAAATTGAGTTGCAGAGTACACCTATTGCAAGATACTTAGGTGTAAAAGAGGGGGGTTTGAAGGAATTTTGTGGGGAAAAATTTGTGAGACCCCTGATGATTTTTGGGGGCTCAGTTGGGAGGGATTTAAACACTGATGTGGAGATGGGCTTGAGATGGTGGAGGCCTAGTAAGATGGAGCCCGACCCAACCCAACAAAGGGACGGAGGTGTGAGGGATATAAAAAAGGGAGTGGAGGGAGCTAGGGAGCAATCCCACTCCTTAGGGTTTCCTCCTCTCCCCCCCTCGCCGCCACACAAAAAAACCATGTCAGGAAATTTTGGTAGAGGGTTTGGGGCTCAAAGATTCAATAGAGGGGGAGGAAATGGAAATATAGGAGGAAGATTCAACAATACTGAGAAGGGGGGAAGATGGAATGGAGGGAGGCATGCCTTCCCAGGGGGATCTGGGAGTTCTGGGAGAGGGGGGAATCGTTCTGGTACTGTGAAGGATATGGGCAGAGATGCAGAGGATGAAGACCCCATATCTGAGAGGATCGAAGAGAATCTGGTGTGGCAAGCTAAGGCAGGAAAACAAGATGCAGGGGGAGAGACACCAAGGCTGGCTTGCGATGAAGGAGAAGGTGCTGTAATGGAAAAAGAGAGGAGCAACAATCAGATCTCTCAGTCAGATCAGCAACAGCAGCAATTGCTTTTGACTTCGCTGCTCTCTCAGCTGGTTCAGGGGATGCAGAGCAGTGAGAAGACCCAGGTGGAAGGAATGGCTGGAAATCGAATTGGTAACATGCTTGGAAAAGAAAGTCACAGAAAAGAGGAGGGAGCCCCTAATGGGCAATAGAGAGTTGACAAGATGGTGGAACAGGGAGCTGGAATGGAAATGAAGAAGCAAGGGGGTAAAAGTGGTTGGCAGCATGGGTATGAAGAGAACAAGAGAAACTTTGACAGATTTAACAAACAGGTATGTGGTAAGTGTAAAGACCCCAGACACACCACCAAGGATTGCAGGGTGGGGCATTGCTTGATCTGTGGCAGAGAGAATCATATTACAGGGGAGTGCAACTTGCTGAAACAGGTTAAACCAGTCCCAAAATATGTAGGGTATGCAGCTAAAGGGCTGGGAATTCTTCTGGTTCAGAGCTATAAAGATGTCCTGATAGCAGAACATACCAATCCTTTGGGGGTGGTGATCATAAGAGAAGGAAGCATTAATGAGACTGAGCTTGTGAAAGCTATGGAGGAAATGTTTGACTAGGGCTGGCAATGGAGAGTGAGGGAATTTGGAAAGAATGGATACATGATGAGATTTCCCAATAAAGCAAAGTTGGTGGAGCTGGCCAAGTTTAATGACTTCAAACTGCTGGAGACAGGGGTGGTGATCAAGGTTCAACCCTGGTCCCTTGATCATCAAGCTGTTGGGAAGATGCACACAATTTGGGTCAGGCTGGCCAGAGTTCCAGATTGTTTCAGGCATTTCTTGGGTGTTTGTGAGGTGGCTGCTGCAGTTGGACCTGTCCTGGAGATTGATATGGATACTATAAATGAAGAGAAAATTAGAGCAAAGTGTGGTATCAGAGATGTGGAGAAAATACCAACTCAAGTGGAAATCACTTCCCCTGATCTTCTTATGTTTAGAATTGGGGTAGAAGCTGAGAAGGTGGTGGAGATTGGCTGGTACAAGGAAGAGAAGAGGAAAAATGATAGCAGTAATTTCTCAGAAGGGGGAGAGGAAGAGATTGACAACAGGAAGAGGACTAGAATGGAGGATAATGAACATAGAGGGGTTTCTCTGGGATGCTTATCCCTGAAACAAAGTGAGGAGGTGGATAAAAGAATTGAAGGAATGAAAGCTCAAGTGGAAGAAACCATAATGCAGTGGCAAAAGGAGATGGCTTTGGAGAGAGGAAAATGGCAAAAAGAAAGTGAAATCATGTTCAGTAAGATCAAAAGCTTGGAGGAAGACAAGATTAGAAACAGTGCACTATGGGATAAAAATGAAAACAGAATCAGAGAATTGGAAAAGATTCAGACAGAGTTGCAGGAGATTAGTAAAAAATAACTTGAAGAAATTCAGAAACTGGCACAAGAGGCTACCAATAGAGAGGAGTATGAAATGGAGTTAGCTAATATGGACCTTGAAGATTATGAGAAAGAGACTCAACAGAAAAAGGAAGATACTGAGTCTGGGAAATATAATGAGCCCACTGATTATAATGCTAGCCAAGAATCTATTGGGACTTTGGGGGAGAAAATGGCTGAAATACATGGAAGTGAGATCCTGGATAAAGAAGGGGAGGAGAAAGATGTTGAAATCAAGAGAAGCCTGAGAAACAAAGGAAGGGAAGACAAGAAAATTGAGGATATGGCTAAAAGCAGAGCTGAGGAGAGAGACAATTATGGTAAGAATTCTGAACTGGCTTTTGCTGATGCCTCCTTATTACATATTAGTTCTCTAGTGGGGATTGATCTAGGGTGTTCAATAGAGATGATTGATAAAAATATTGATATTATTAATAAGATGGAAATAGCTAGAAGAGAGCTATACTTTCAGAATATTAAAAGAGAAAAAAGTGGTAAATCAGAGGGGGAATGTGAAGAGAATGATAAATCTGAAAAGGATGTCCCAGTATATATTAATACTGGAGACATAACCCTTGAGGAATTGTGTTCAGATTATGAACATTCTGATGTGGATATTGAGGAACAACAGATGAAAAAACTAAGGGGAATGTTCTCTGAGGGAAAAAGTGGTAGGAAACGCTCACCAGCACTTGACTGTGTGAAGCAATCACTTGGGATTGGAGTCCTTCAAAGAAGGAAAAAAGATAAGAGGTTCTAATTGAGAATCTTCTCTGTATTTGCATTAGATATAGATTTTTGGTCTTTTTGTGGTCAAATATAGAATAATGAGGGGCGTTTTCTGGAATGTAAGAGGTATAGGACAAGATCACAAGAAAAGATATGTTAGGGAAATGATTATGGATCAGAAGCTGGACTTTATTGGACTCTCTGAGACCATAAAGCAAGACTTCACAAAAAATGAGTTGCGTAATTTGTGTGGAGGGAGGAATTTTCAATGGAGTTGGAATCCACCCAGAGGCATGTCAGGGGGGATCCTGGTGGGGGTTAACAAAGATGTGTTTAATGTAGAAAATATTGAAAAAGGACAATATTTCTTGAGAATGTTAATATTTGATAAAAATATCAAAATGCACTAGAATTTGGTCACTGTATATGGGGATGCACAGAAGGAGGGAAAAGCAGGTTTCCTTGCTGAATTGGCAAGATTATATCATGATAATCCTCTGCCTTGCTTGGTTGGGGGAGACTTCAACATTATCAGAAGTGGAAAAGAGAAGAACAAACCTATGCTTAATGAACAATGGTCTTTCATGTTCAATGCCATTATTGAACAAGCAGGGCTTAGGGAATTACCCCTGAATGGGAGAAAATACACTTGGGCTAATAATTAGGAGGATCCTACTTTTGAAAAACTAGATAGAGTGCTGATGTGCCCAGCTTGGGAGGAAAAATACCCACTCACCATACTGCAAGCCTTTGCTAGAGAGATTTCTGATCATACTCCTTTGTTCATGGACACAGGGGAAACTCATGCTCATAAATATATTTTTAGATATGAAAATGCTTGGCTGCTGAGAGAAGGCTTTAGAGAGTTGGTATATAACACCTGGAATGAGAGATACTTAGGGGATGTTCTGGATAGATGGCAATCAAGGTTGAGGAAATTGAGACAAAAAGCTAAAGGATGGAATAGAAATATTGATGCTTGGTACAGAAAAATAAAAATGGAAATAATAAAGGAGCTTGATGATTTAGATAAGAGAGCTGAGGTTATGGGTTTAAGTGCGGTGGATAGAAGTGAACAGAAAGAGCTTAGAGCCCAACTGAAAAGAGTAATGATGCAAGAGGAGATGAAATGGTTGCAAAGATATAAAGATTCGGAGATTAAAGATGGAGACAGAAATACTAGATATTATCATGCTAAGGTAAATGGGAGAAGAAGAAAAAACAAAATTGTTTCCCTTGAACAGGAGGAAGGGATTATAGAAGGGGATGAGAAGTTGATGGAATATATCACCAAATTTTATAAAGAATTATTTGGACATCCTGAAGAATCTAGTATCTCATTGATAGAGATGGAGATGGATAAAATCAATGAACAAGAAAGAGAGGAGCTCTTGACACCTTTCTCCTTAAATGAAATTCATCAAGTGGTATTTGGGATGAAAAGAAATAAAAGCCCTGGCCCTGATGGATTCCCTGCCGACTTTTACCAAGATTTTTGGGAAGTGGTCAAATGGGATCTGAAAAACCTAGTAGATGGTTTTGCAAAAGGGGAAATTAATATTGCTAGACTCAACTATGGCATAATTACTTTAATCCCAAAAACTAATGATGCTAAACAAATTCAGAAGTTTAGGCCCATTTGCCTGCTGAATGTTAGTTTTAAAATCATCACTAAGATTCTGATGAACAGGCTGGCTAAGTGTGTGGCCCCTGTGATTTCTAAAACCCAAACTGCCTTTATTAAAGGCAGATATATTATGGAAGGGATTGTGATTTTGCATGAGGCTCTGAATTCCTTTCATAAGAATAAAGAAGATGCCCTAGTTTTTAAAGTAGATTTTGAGAAAGCATATGACAAAATTAAGTGGCCCTTTGTTATACAAATGTTGAAAATGAAGGGGTTTCCTGACAAATGGTGTGACTGGGTGATGGAAACTATGAGAGGGGGACATGTTGGAATTAAAGTGAATGATGAAATTGGCCCATACTTTAAAACCTTTAAAGGATTGAGGCAAGGGGATGCCATGTCCCCTTTGCTGTTTGACATTGCTGCTGATGCCCTAGCCTTCATAATGAGTAATGCCCTAAAGCATGACTTGGTTAAAGGGGTGTTAAACAGTGATAGAGGGAAGGGGATTAATATGTTACAATATGCTGATGATACCATATTCTTGATAAAGGATGAGATAGAAAGTGTGAAAAACCTTAAACTCATACTAGGAGCTTTTGAGCAAATGTCTGGGCTTAAAATAAACTTTCACAAAAGTGAATTACTGTTGTTTGGCAAAGCCAGAGAAAAGCAAATGATATACCAAGAAATACTAACATGTAAGATGGGGGATTTGCCCATAAAATACATGGGGATGCCTGTATCTGAGAACAGAATCAGGAATTCTCATTGGGGATGTGTAACTGATAAAATTGAAAAAAGATGTGGGTGTTGGCAGGGGAAGTTACTGGGCTCCATTGCAGGAAGAATAACCTTGGTGCAAGCCTGCCTGACTAATATACCTTTGTTTATGATGTCCTTTTATGCTGTGCCTAAGGGGATTATAAAGAAAGCTGATTTCTTCAGATCCAGGCTGGTGTGGCAAGAGGATGAGAATGTCAAAAAATACCATCTAGTGAATTGGAAAGATTGTTGCCTGCCCAAAGAAATGAGGGGCTTGGGGATACTGAATCTGGAAATAATGAATATTGCACTTCTGGCTAAATGGTTTTGGAAAATGGAAAATGAAAAGGGCCTGTGGCAGGATATTTTGGAAGACAAATATAGAAAAGGGGGGTGTTTGGCTTTAATATGTAAAAAGCCAGGGGACTCACAATTCTGGGCTAGCCTACTAAAGATCAAAGAAATCTTTTACAAATTTGTAACGAAAAAGTTGGGGCATGGGAGAAATACTAGGTTTTGGGAAGATTCATGGGTTGATGATAAACCTTTGAGGGAGGCTTACCGTAGACTGTATGATATATCTTTTGACCATAACATTACTGTGGAGGAGGCCATACAGAAGGGTTGGCATGGATTTAGATTTAGAAGAACCCTGCATGGAGAGACTGTGGAGCTTTGGAACAGTCTCAAAAAAAGATGTGAGGAAATTCAAATGCAGGGAGGGGAGGACAAAATCCTCTGGACCCTCACTGCTGATCATAAATTCTTTGTGGGATCCTTGTATAGGAAATTGATAGCTGTTGGGATGAAATTCCCACAGAAATACTTATGGAAGATTAAAGTACCTGCGAAATTGAAAGTGTTTTTATGGTTGATTAATAAAAAAAGCATCCTAACTAGAGATGTACTGCTTAAAAAAGGATGGACGGGTGAGAAAAGATGTGTCCTGTGTGGGAAAGATGAATCAATTGATCATCTATTCTTCTCTTGCTCGGTTGCTTCATTGTTATGGAGTTTGGTCAGATGTGTGTGTGGTTTTAAAACTGTGCCATCTAGTGTGAAAGATTGTTTTGGAGGCTGGATTAGGAAATTTAACAAAGATGATAAGAAACTGGTGCTGGTGGGGATTTCAGCCCTGCTTTGGTTAATTTGGAAAAGCAGAAATGCAATTATCTTTGAGAATAAAAGGATAAATGATCCTTTATATGTTGTCAAGCTAATGTGCAGGTGGTTAATTGACTGGTCTATTATGCAGATAAAGGAGTCGTCAAGAAAAACGTTGGAGCTGGGAGCAAGGGTGCTAGAGCAGGCAACAAATGAAGTGTTCACAGCCAAGCAGGGGTGGAGGATCAATATTGCTAGATTGGAATGAAGAAAGTCTCTCCTGCGGTGGTGAACCTGATGTTTGGTTCTCCTGTAGAATAGATCCTTGGCTCTTTTTTTGCTACTTTTGCTTCTGCGTTTATGTTATGGCTCTCAAGGTAGTTTGAACCCGGTTTGGCAGTTGTGAACTTGGGGATATGTGGTGTGGCTGACCCTTGTTGGTCGTTGGGGTTGCTATTTGATCCTGTTGAATCCGGTTGGATCTTTTCGTTTCCTTTTGAACTCTTATGTAGAATTCTGTGGTTTTCAGTAATGAAAATCGAAAGGAGCAAGCCCTTCTTTGATAAAAAAAAACTTTTTTTTAGACGAGCACGAGACGATCTTTAAAACCTAACACCGGATTTACTTCCAATGTGCCTGCAGACGACGACGACGATGACGACTATATAGCCGCGGATGCAGAGACATTGACAAGACTTTAAGATCCGATCATGGTCGCCTCAAACTTCGCCGTCGCGACGGTACGGGATGAGGTGCACGCCGTCGCCACGTCGTCCTTCGCACCGAGCAACGGCCACGCGCACGCAGATGGGGAAAGGGCAGATGCGATCGAGGCCTCGCTGAGCATCGACCTTGGGGCCGGCGCCGGCAGGCACACCGGCGCGCTGGCTGGTGCGGCGCCCGAAGAGGAGGCATCACAGAGCAATGTCGTCGTCGACCCTGTCAACGTCTCGGCCGACAAACACGCGCGCGCCTCGCCCGGCGTGGCGGCGAAAGAGAAGGTGCCGGCTGGTGCAGCGACGGAGGCGCGGAGCAAAGCTCCCGACGCCATCGCCGCCGTGGAGGCCATCCTGGGTTACACCTTCGCGGACAAGGCCCTGGTAGAGGCGGCACTCACGCACGGCTCCTTCCGCGGGTCGCGGGCCGGCGGCGCGGGCGCGACGTACGAGCGGCTCGAGTTCGTGGGCGACCGCGCCATCAACATGGTGGTGGCGAGCCACCTGTACAGCGCGCACCCGGCGCTGCGCCCGGGCCCGCTCACCCGCCTCCACAGCCTCAACGTCGACCGCGAGAAGCTCGCGCGCGCCGCCGTCGCGCACGGCCTCCATCGCTTCCTCCGCCACGGGACGCCCTTCCTCAAGCAGCACGCCAAGGACTTCGCGGCGGAAATCGCCGCCTACCCGGTCCACTCCAACGGGCAAGTCAGGGCGCCCAAGTGCCTTTCCGACATCGTCGAGTCGCTCATCGGTGCCGTGTTCCTCGACTCCGGCGGCGACAACGAGCAGGTCTGCCGGGCGTTCAGGCGTCTGGCGGACCCGCTGATCGGACCGGAGACGGTGGGGAAGCAGCCGATGCAGGAATTCAACGAGCTATGCCGAGGCAAGAGGATGCAGGCCAAGATCGTGAACAAAGACTGGGCCAAGAGCCACACCGTGAAGGTGGTCGTCGACGGGCAGACGGTGGGGGTCGCGACATACGGCAAGAACAAGCACGCCGCGCGGAACCGGGCCGTCAAGTCGGCGCTGGACATTATCAAAGCTAGGAAGAAGGAGGACTCGATGGCCACACTCACGTCGGCGCCGCGTGATAAAGACAAGGGCGGTGACCATTGCCCTCCGACGAATGAGCAGCCGGTGCTGCTGGGGAAGAGGACGGCGATGACAGAGGATAGACAAGAGTGGAAGCCGCCAACCTTGGAGGAATTGTTCAATCGTGTCTTTAATTTCACTGGCTAATTGCTCGTACCACGTGGACATACATATTTTAGAGGCTCAACATCAATCGTGTTCGACATATATCTTGCACCCATCATATTCTAGATTTTGTTAAGATTTGATTCCAGTATATGGATAGAGTAAGGTAATGAAAGTTTTGATTTAGTTGAGATTTTGATAAAATTTGATTTGACTATGAGTAGGAGAACGCGAGGAAAGTTTTGGTTGAATTAACGTTTTGAAAGATTTTATTTGATATGATTGAGTTAGTGCAAAATACTCCCTTCGTCACGAAATATAAGAACGTTTTTAACACTAGCATAGTATCAAAAACGTTCTTATATTCTGGGACAGAGGGAGTATGATTTTGATAAGATTTGATCGAGTTAATGCATAACTTAGTTTTCAAGAAAAGTACCGATTTAGTTCAGATTATTCTATACTACTTATAAAAGAGCAAACATAATTTTCTTTAAGTGCACCCCACAAAACGTACACGGATACATTACCACCGCATGATTATCCCACTAAACTCAATCTAACGGCTAGCCTTAACCTAATCTGTTTTCTGTGTGCACTTAGCAATTTACATTGACTGACCGTACTCCACCATGGAGGAAAATATGAAGTCCACGCCTGGTCAATTAGGAAACTATAATCACGGACACATCCTATTAAGAAACTAATCACGGACGCATCTAATTATTAGGAAACTAATCACAAACGCATCCTATTATTAGGAAACTAATCACGGGTGCATTCTATTATTAGGAAAATAATCACGAGCGCATCCTATTAGGAAGTTAATCATGAACACATCTAATTATTAGGAAACTAATCACGGACGCATCCTATTAGATAACTAATCACGAACGCATCTAATTATTAGGAAACTAATCGCGAGTGCATCCTATCGTCTCCTATGAGGGAATCGCGATCGCGAGTCGCCTGTCGTCACCAGCCCACCACCCACGCGAGCCACAATGGGAGACATGCGAAGAGGAGCTGCGACTTCCTCCGAACACGCACACATGCCGTCGCCGCCTTCGTCTTCTGCCTGGAGGGCAGGTCACTCTTCTACTGACTGCAACGACTTCGCATCATACGGAGAGACCAACCATGTTTCTCCGAATATCTTGAACCATGATCCTTATGACTTCATCTCTACTACTTATAAGAAGTACATTTTTTCATTTGACTGTTTTCCCGACTTGGGAGGTAAGGTATGTTTTATCCACTAGAGTTGCTAAAATTGGAAGCATATCTGCAGTTTTTTCTTTCTAAACCAGCATTTGTTGGCCCTTTTTTGCCACTGTTATTCTTACAAGTGGTAGCCTACGTATCATTATTACTACAAACTGAGAGGATATTTGTTATATTGTCAAAATTTTAGAATGTTGAGCCCTTAAAGAAATGTGTAGTACTCAAGTAACTGTTCCAAGTTGTCATATTAATACTTTTGTCCCGTGATTAACAAGTATAATTACGCAATTTATCAATGTAATTTTTATTTGGTTTACATGTTCTATTTTCATAATAAAGTAAGCCACTTTTCTTGCTTCCAGACATTACAACACTTGTGGTGTAATAGTAGAATCGGATGATCCAACTAGCATTTTTTTGTCTTGTTTCACAGCTGATTCTATGCAGTCAAGACATCTCTACACTTCTCTATGTGACAATGGCTTCCTCTTTTCAACAAATCATAGAGGTCTCTTCCCGCTATTGTGTGGTTGACACTCAATTGTAATAATAATTCTTAACTGGAGTTTGTTAGCACTGAAACGGTTCCTTAGCTTGTCCTAAGTGACTTTTTCATGTGTGATTATACTTGCATAAATGTGTGCATATGGAGAATCATGATGAATCTTCTAAATAATTTTGAGTTTTAGACATTGGGAAAAGTGGGTGGTCTTTTAATACAGGAGACATGTTGATTAAGGAGAAACGAAATTTCAAATTATTTGTATGAGTTGGGAATAAGAGATTGTGTACTTTATAGGGAAATTTCAAATTTATGAATAAATTGTCTTGTATTAAGTATAGTATAATGTGCTAATCCAAATAGACGCGTGTTGCACGTGCACACTTCTTAGTCCAAATAGACGTGCACGTGCATATTTACTAGTCTAAACAAAGAAAGAGGAGGGGGCGAAACCAATTTTGGTTTGATTTGATTATGAGTAGGGGAAAGCAAAGAAAGTTTTGATTTAGTTCAGGTTTTGATATGATTTGGGTATGGATAGGGAAGGAAAGGAAAGTTTGATTTAATTCATGTTTTGAGAATATTTGATTTGATTTGATTGAGTTATTAATGCAGGACATGGTTTGATAAGATTCAGTTGAGTTAATGCAGAACATGATTTTAAGTAAAGTATCAATTTAGTTTGGATTGTTCAAAACCATGGAGGGGAGGAGAGGAACGAAACCAAATTTGATGACGTTCAAACAGCGACTCCCTTTGATAATAGAGAAGATTAGATGATCCGTTACATCCATGGTACAAGAACCCGATTATTAGAATAAAAGTTGTTTAATTATTGTAGTAATGTATGGTATTGGTAGCCCCAATGAAATGAAACAATAAGCACTGTCGTGCGTCATTCATATAATAACATAATCAAATGAGAAACAAATATATGTTCAGATAGCCCTTGTATATATTCAAAGATAAGGTACCTTGGAGCATAAATTGATGTGTGCCTTAAAATTTTATAAAGTTGTACTTCAATGTGGAATGTAAATAGGGCAAAGCAAATAAAAGTATGCCTATCCTATTCGACAACAAAGTAAAATAAAAGCAGCCAGTCAAGATGCTAAATTAGTCTAGGTCTATTTCTTAGTTCAAGATCCCTCTTACTAACTGGAATAAAAGAATTAGTAGATCTGTTCCGCCCAAAATGGGAATGGGCGCTAGGGTTATGAACTTATAATCATGGAATCGACTCGATCATCAGATTATAAGTTCATTCCATACCGAATCAGACCGTGCACATTCTTATTATGAGAAGGGGTCATTCGAGCCTATGGAAATAGGATACTTTGTTTACATAGAAATCCCTACGTCCTTACATTCTATTTAGGATTAGGAATAGGTGCAATCAGACCTGCTTTTGACATATCTATCCTATTCTTATTTGGGTACCATATGCACCTCTTTGGGCTTCTATTGAATCGAGAAATTGGATTGTACATCTTTCATCTTTTTGATTTTGATATCGATTTTGATACATATAAGGTGTCCTACGGATAATGCAAATCGAAGCTATTTGATGTCTGACTCGGGCCTATATGACCGATCGATCGAAATACTCCAAGACTCCACCTTTGTCATATATTCCATATATCACATTATGCGGTGGAAGCTATATTTAGACAAGCAACCGTCAAAGTAAAACCAATTTATGATTTTTATGGGTAGAAACATAACATAGTACTCCCTCCGTTTCTATTAGTTTGCAAGTAAAATTTGGTCAAAGTTAAACTTTGTACAGTTTGATTAAGTGTGTATAAAAAATAATCAACATTTATAATAGTAAAATTATATTGTATAAAAATTAATTTCGTGATGCATCTAATAATATTGATTTCATATTGTGAAAGTTGTATATTTTTTCTATAAACCTAGTCAAAGTTGATAAAGTTTGACTTTAACCAAGTTTTATATGCAGACTAAAAAAACAGATGGAATACTACCTTTGTAAAACCAATTCAAACGAGATGGGCGCTTAGTAGTACCCTATACCTGTTCGACACTAATAAGAAAGCGTTGTACGTGTATATCCTTGCCCTTTTCATTAATTATAAAAAGAAGATTGTTGTCCAATTAATCATGAAAATCAGATGAAAATCGTATAACTAGAGCCAAGCTCATATAAAACCTCGAACACTTGGGCTGAAGCCCACGACAAATACAAACATGAGACGTCCAACAAAATACACACACAGATCAAAAGGAACCCATACCGCCAAACTAGCCAGCTATCCACTACCACCAAAAGGAGAAGTCGTGACTTCTATGGAAGAAGCAGCCCCGAAACCCTCCCACAGAGGTTAAGAAGTCAACACTCCACCAGCTGTAGCGTCCAAAGCAATGCTTGACATGCTGATGATCAACATCAAGGACAACCTGGCCACTCCACGACTCAAGGCGAAGTCCCACAATGCCGCCAAAGCCTTAAGCTGACACCCCAACTTCCAATCACCATACGCTCGTGCGTAACCCACCGACACCACCTTTTGCCGCCCTGACATACCACCACCCATCCTCGAGCTACAACGCCGCACGACCAGTGACGAAGCCAGGAAAAATGAGTGAGGGAGGCGAGTGTTCTTAGTCCTTGTTGGGGAGGGTCAGCCGGTCAGCCCACTAAATTACACTATTTTAGCTGCTAATAATCATCTATTCACATGCATATTAGGCCTAACTCAGTGTTATTAGGAGGGCCAGGGACCTGCTGGTCCCCCACTGTCTCCGCCACTGCGCACGACCCAGTTACCCGCAGTCCAAGCTGCACAAGACCACGACCCCCAGACCACAACTCTCGCACCACTTCCGTGGCCGCCGCTCGACCTACCGTCTGGTTGTTCCCGCTGGGACATTTCGACGAGACGACAACCTCACCGCCCTCGCTGCTTACGGTCACCACCCAAACCGTGCTGAGCAGAAGCCCTGCCCCATGGAGTTGTCCTCGCACGACAAATCCAAGACCGCCGTCTCCGTGCACATCAGCCATCCCAGGTCGTTACCCCGACGTCCACTGACCATGACGGTAGAGGAAACCCTACGTAACAACCATAAGTTGCCTCTCCAAAACAACGCCTTTAAGAAGGTCACGGCTATACCTGGCCATGGGAAGCCCGGCCCGGCCGACCCGGCTCGACCCAGCCCGAAAAAGCCCGACCCGGCCTGGCCCGACACTGACCCCGGGCCGGGCTTGGGCCTAGATTTTGAGCCTGAAGTCCGGGCTGGGCCGAGCCTGGGCCCGTTGTTTTTGCATTTCTCTAAAGGTCGGGCCGGGCCGGAGCCCGATGGGCTTTTACGTGTTCGGGCCAGGCTCGGGCCTAGAAAACAGGCCCGATGGCCGGGCCGGGCCGGGCTCAGGCCTGGGTTTTCTTCGTCAGGCTTGGCTAGGCCCGGCCCGGCCCGAGGTATGGCCAGGTATAGTCACGGCAAAGACGTCACCGTGACCCGCCGCAGGAAAAATGGAGCTATTTTTTCCATCCGGAGAGCGTTGTATGGGTATGCGTAAGGTAGGAAAAAGGCAATATCAAATCAAACGTAGACCTGCACAGTGAAGTCGCGATTTTTTTTTTTGGCACAAATGACTCGGCGAGGCATGACTTTGGGGCAAAAAGGTTCTTGCCCGACCATCTTGTACTAAACGAGCACTAATGAACGAAAGCTTTAGAGGCACGACTTGACCTGCGGGAATTAAGAAAAGAACAAGTTGATCGTGAGAAAGAGACGGGAGAGACACAGCAGGTCGCCATCGCTCGCTGATTGATTGCAGTAGTAGCTCCATTGCTCGCATCTTGTTCCACCTCTTATCTCGCTCTCCCCTCGCCCACCACCCACCAGCCGCCTCCACTGCCACTGAGTACTGATGAAGCTTCAACCATCGCCCGATATGCCGTGTACAGCTCCGTCCATCGCATGAATCAGCTTCACAACCCGGTTCAGTCTTGCTGTCGTCCGCTGCAGATCGAGCTGCTCCCTCGACTCCGCTGCAGATCCCGTAGTTTCCATCAGGTACTCTGTTCTGAGCCAGAGAGTTCATCACACGCACAGATGTGTTCCGAATAAGCTTTGGCTTTAGATTAGATGCTTGCCTGCAGTTTTAGCAGTTTTATAGAGAAAAGTTTTCGCCTGCCATGTGTTCGACAGATTGTCCCACCGCCAACTAGAGGCCGAGACGGGCTACCAAAATGGCCAAATCTTATTGTACTAGTAGTAGTATGCACAGTACAGTGATCTCATCCTGTTCTTGCCACTAGTGGATATTGTGTGTCATAAAAGTCGTACTAGCTCTTAGTTGCGTCTGCATGACATCTGTGTC
This sequence comes from Triticum dicoccoides, assembly GCF_002162155.2. Lineage (NCBI taxonomy): Eukaryota > Viridiplantae > Streptophyta > Magnoliopsida > Poales > Poaceae > Triticum > Triticum dicoccoides. The sequence continues at coordinate 713,296,775 of NC_041383.1, forward strand.
CTTGGCTGCATAGTCTGATGTTCGACTTCTCTCTTCTTATGCTGCAGAATTGATCACACTGGTCCTTCATTCGGCATGTAAGCGCCGTCCTGCTCCATAGGCCACATACTACAATTCTCTAGAAGGTGAGTATTGGTTAGCTGATGATGTGAAACCGCCGGTATCAAAAGTTACCCTTTTCGAAAGATAGCTCTGTGCCATGTAGTCTTATCAAATGTGATAAATTAACTTGTACTAAATCAGCGACAATTAATACGGATCGGGAGGGAGTAGATAAATTAGCAGCCCACCGATTCATTTACTAGACTAGAAGAACGCCCGTGCGTTGCAACGGGGCCACATTAACTTTAAGAGTTCAATATGAATCATGTTAATAATATATTTAATATTCTTATACATATCAAATGACACTGGCGACTTTTTTTGTCAATTTAGCAACGGGCTCAGTTGCAACGGGCTCTTTATACATATCAGACAACTCGCTACTACTTAAACTACAACTATGGCTACCAATATTTTTTTGTCAATTTAGCTCAGCAATAGTGCCTGGCTTAATAGACTGCTTTGCATTCACCCCCTCAGAAGACATAGAGAACCAACTCAACATGCAGAAGATTACCAGAAATTTCATTTGTATGGCATGAACATATAGCAGGAGCACCAACACATAGATCAGCAGAGAGCAGAGCACATCATGCACACGCTCGGGCCATCTATATCATACACACACAGCAACGCACACACGCATCACGCTGGCATACACATACAGAAAAGCAGGCACACACGCATCATGCGCATTGGCCGGTGCGACGCACGCAGAGCAAGTACGTACGCACGGAGAGCAAGCTAGCAAGCACGCACGCGTCCAACCCCGCCGCTGCATGCGCTGGCAGAAGGTGAGACAGCAAGAGAGACTGCACATTGAAGCTGTCCATGCAAGGCTGGAGGTGCTGGGCCGGCGACGGCGGTGTCAGGACGGCGCTTGATTCGTTTTCGGTGGCGTGGAGCTTGGGGCGGCAACGCGGCGATAGCTAGTGCTCGGGGATGGGGGTTTGGGGCGGGGGCAGTCGACCCGATGGCTGGTGAAGTTAACGGGTTTGGGCGGCTGGAAATTCGGCGGGTGGCGGCGGCACAGCGCGAGGATGGGACATGCGGAAAACCTAGCGGGCGTTCAACTACCAATACCCACGCCTTTTTTAGGGGAATTGCTTGTGAAAATAACGTGCGACGACGACTTAGCGAGCGGATCCCCTTAAAAAAGACATAGCGAGCAGATTCCCTTAAAACTGGTAGGAATGGATACGATTGATGACGTTGATAAATAGTGGTGAATGTTGGCCTAATTTACTATCATCATGCATGGAAACAAATCATCAAGAAAAAGAATACTTCCTATTACTACACTCATAGGAAGCTTCCTAATCTCTGCTACCAAACAGTTTCTGCCCAAACAAGGAAGGAAAGTTATGGACGTGCTTCGGAAGGAAACAAACGTTATGAAGATTAATTGTGATTGATTGTGATTGATTCTTTTACATAAAGACATTACTAAATAATTTGCGTCCGTATAGAAAGTTCTGATCCGTTCAGTTTTTTTCGTTGTGTGAGAGGGTGAAGTGAAAATAAACCGATGAAGTGGGGGAGGCGACGAAAAAAATCTACGACGGTTAACCTACGAAAAAAACCGGACGAAAGTGGTGGGACGAAAAAAAATCTGGAAGCGAGACTACCAACTGCTAGGAATGGATACGATTGATGACGTTGATAAATAGTGGTGAATGTTGGCCTAATTTACTATCATCATGCATGGAAACGAATCATCAAGAAAAAGAATACTTCGTATTACTACACTCATAGGAAGCTTCCTAATCTCTGCTACCAAACAGTTTCTGCCCAAACAAGGAAGGAAAGTTATGGACGTGATTCGGAAGGAAACAAACGTTATGAAGATTAATTATGATTGATTGTGATTGATTCTTTTACATAAAGACATTACTAAATAATTTGCGTTAGTATGGAAAGTTCTGATCCGTTCAATTTTTTACGTTGTGTGAGAGGGTGAAGTGAAAATAAACCGATGAAGTGGGGGAGGCGACGAAAAAAATCTACGACGGTTAACCTACGAAAAAAAACCGGACGAAAGTGGTGGGACGAAAAAAAACCTGGAAGCAAGACTACCAACTGCTCCATTAGGAGTAGATACTAGTTGTGTTCTGTGTGCATGCTTAGAGTTTTGCGCTCAACTAGCACAAACATCAATTGCTTGTTGGTCCTTACATGGTATCCTGGGGGCCTTGCCAAACTTCCTGCAACGAAAATCTTTCTGTAGTCCTGACGACAGTCAAAAGAGATGACAATCGGATATTCCATCCAGCTTAGTAGGTTTCTTCTGTTCTTTTCTTTGTGCCACCTGTCATCCACGTTCTCTACTTATTCATTTCTTGAATTAGGCTAGGTGCTTCTGCCTTAGTTTTGAAAACAGAGAATGACTTTGACTGAACGTTGTTTGTGATGCGATTTATCTCTTCGATTGGGTATTTCTATTCTAGAATATGAGCCAAAATCCTCGTATCTTTTCCAAATTCTGCCGGGTGAAGTTCAGTCAGGAATTCCATCCGTTACTAGTGCCGTTAACTCTGATCCATGGGGAGATTTCAGTGGACAAAGGGATTCTCTGATGTGATGATACCTAGTATCTTCACACATGATAGATCATTGTTTGATTTTAGATATGCTATAAATCGATAAATTTAGTTGAGAAAAAAAATGGAATGAGATGGGCCAAGGGGTATAAACTACTGTTTATTCATGCATGAGCTAATTCAGTTAATTCTAGATGAATTTTCTACTCAATCATGTAACATGCACTCTCTTTGCTGAACAGCTCAAATGGCCGAGGCTGTACTTATTGCTGTGACGAAGATTGGTTCCATTTTAGGAGATGAAGTCATCAAGGCCATCATATCCGAGCTCTCTGTAAAAGTTACTAATCTGAAAGAACTGCCGGTAAAGATTGAGCAAATAAGGCAGCAACTGAATATGATGAGTAATGTAATAATGCAGATAGACACTGTATACCTGATGGACAAAGGGGTCAAGGATTGGATTGGGGAAGTCCGCAACGTGGCCTACCATGTTGAAGATGTAATGGATAAATACTCATACCATGTACTTAAACATAAGGAACAAAGTCGCCTGAAGAAATTGTTGAAAGGAAAAGATTATGCAGTTTTCAGTCAAATTGCGGATGAGGTAGTTGCTGTAGAGGAGGAGATTGAGCAAGTTGTAAAGTTGAAAGAACGTTGGTTGCAGCCCTTCCAGCTTGTCGCTGACCCACTTACTGAGATTGAAAGACGGCGGTCCCAGGACAGCTTCCCTGAATTTGTGAAAGATCAAGATCTAGTAGGAATTGAAGAAAACAGGATGTTGCTGACCGGATGGCTGCACTCTGAAGAGACGGAGAACAATGTGATAACAGTATCAGGCATGGGCGGGTTGGGAAAATCTACCTTGGTTTCAAATGTTTATGAACGTGAAAAGATCAAGTTCACTGCACATGCATGGATCGTTGTGTCACAAATTTACACTGTTGATGCTCTGTTGAGGAAGATACTATGGAAGATTGGATACACTGAAAAACCATTGTCAGCAGGCATGGACAAAATGGACATATATGACTTGAAAAAGGAAATAGAGAAGATGCTTGAAAATAGAACATATCTGATTGTACTTGATGATGTCTGGGAGCAGGAGGTATACTTCAAAATATGTGATGCTTTCCAGAATCTCCAAGGAAGCCGCATAATCATTACGACACGGAAGGACCATGTTGCAGGAATTTCTTCTCCCACCCGTCACCTCGAGCTCCTGCCATTGAGCAATCCTGATGCATTTAAGCTCTTCTGTAGAAGGGCTTTTCACAACAGGAAGGACCACACATGCCCCAAGGATCTTGAGACAATTGCTGCTTCTATTGTTGAAAAGTGCCATGGCTTGCCTCTAGCAATTGTTACCATTGGGAGCATGTTGTCTTCAAGACAAAATTTAGATGTTTATAAGCAGAAGTACAATCAGCTTGGACACGAGTTGTCAAACAATGATCATGTCCGAGCAATTTTAAATCTGAGCTACCATGACCTTTCAGACGAGCTCCGAAACTGCTTCTTGTACTGCAGTCTCTTCCCTGAAGACTACCCCATGTCAAGTGACAGCCTTGTGAGGCTGTGGGTTGCGGAAGGCTTTGTGCAGAGTAAGGGAAAGAACACGCCAGAGATGGTAGCTGAGGGAAATCTCATGGAGCTGGTCCATCGCAATATGCTTGAGGTGGTGGAGTATGATGAGCTTGGTAGGGTCAGCATCTGTAAGATGCATGATATTATGCGTGAACTAGCTAGTTCTGTTGCTAAAGAAGAGAGATTTGCTTCAACAGATGATTACAACACAGTGATGGATATTCGTCGTCTGTCATCATGTGAATGGAAAGAGGACACTGCACTGAAAGCTAAACTTTCACATCTTCGAACAGTAGTGTCAGTAATTCCATCCTCGCCTGACATGCTATCATCAATTTTATCTGCATCGAACTACCTTACTGTCCTTGAGCTGCAAGACTCTGAAATAACTGAAGTGCCAAAATCGATTGGGTCTCAGTTCAATCTGCGTTATATTGGGTTACGGCGCACCAAGGTCAAGGCACTTCCGGACACTATTGAGCATTTGTCTCGCCTCCACACCCTCGACATCAAGCAAACCAAAATAGAGAAGCTACCACGAGGGCTTTTCAAGATCAAGAAGCTGCAACATCTTTTCGCCGATAGATTTGTTGATGAGAAGCAGGTAGAGTTTCGGTACTTTAATGGAATGCAAGCACCTAAAGAGCTGTCCAACTTGGAAGAACTGCAAACTCTTGAGACCGTGGAATCCAGTAATGACTTGGCCGAGCAGCTGAAGAAACTGATGCAACTAAGAAGTTTGTGGATTGATAACATTAGTGCCGCTGAGTGTGCAAATCTGTTTGCTACCCTTTCAAATATGCCACATCTTTCAAGCTTGCTTCTTTGTGCAAGGGATGAGAATGAGGAACTTTGCTTTGAGGCTCTCCAACCAAGGTCTACAGATCTACACAAGTTGATTATCAGAGGGAAATGGGCCAAGGGGACACTAAATTGCCCGATATTTCTGAAGCATGGGACACATCTCAAGTATCTAGCTCTAAGCGGGTGTCACCTTGTGGAAGATCCACTGGAGATGCTCGCCCGGCACATGCCAAAGCTCACGTATCTGAGACTTAACAACATGCATGGTGCAAGCACTCTGGCTCTTTCTGCAAATTCCTTTCCAAACCTGAAGACACTTGTCTTAAAGTGCATGCATGATGTCAGTGAGCTAAACATCAGTGAGGGCGCTCTTCCATGCGTTGAAGGTCTGTATATTATCTCGCTGCCGAAGCTTGACAAGGTCCCTCAAGGCATTGAATCCCTTCGCGCCCTTAAGAAGCTCACACTGCAGTGCTTGCACAAGGATTTCATAAGTCAATGGGACACCAAAGGAATGCATCAGAAGACCCTGCATGTTCCAGAGGTTTATGTCTAGATGCAGCAGGTCGGTTCTTCCTGCGGTGTCGGTCTTGGATGGTGCATCTGTCAGTCACAGTTGTGCAGTACTTTTAATCGTTCTAGTAAATTTGTGATTATTGATGTCGTCAGCAGGCATTTGTCGGCACTTGTGTGTGTACCATATTTACTCCTCAAAAGTTTGGTTTCCATTGCCTTCCAGAGGTCCCCGTCTGGTTTTAAGTCATACTATGTGCTATTACTCATTTCATGTAATGATATGTATCATTTCTGTCGAACACCTTCTGTGAATAATCATGTCGAACATTTCATCTTATATGTGGATATATCTTGATCTTTGTCGCTGTATGAGCCTATGACCTGATTCACCAAGAGGCATTACACTGTCATTTCAGCAGGTCGTGCATTTGTGCGTTTTGCTGATTAGGTGTTCAAATTTCAGGCTAACAATATCTAGAGTTAGTATCATTTATTAGTAGCACTTGTGGGTGTTTTGCGGGTATTAGGTCCTCCAGTTTGAAGGGGACAGACTAAGCATCATTTTGGTTCATCTTGATATGATGCCTGACAGACACTATGGAGAAGGAAGACAAAGTATCATTTTGCTCCATGTTGACAATATGGAGCGGAAAACAGTTTTCCTGGACATGAATACGTCATCCGTACTGTGAGACTAACTGATATCAGGAAAATTGCAGTCAGAAATGTCAATATAGTGATGTTGTTTCCTGCCCCAGTTAAAGTCCCTGCTTCAGAGGCCAGGAGCCAGAGCTTGGTAGGAGTTCAGCAAGTGTGTTTTGCTACGTACGTACCATCTTTTAGAGGACACAAGGATCCAAAACTTGCAATGGCAATGCAACACCCGTCCGTTCATGTCAGTTATGGTGGTCTGCATTCGATCATCCTGGTATTGTTTGAGTGAACCGGTTGAATTACACGAAACCGTGTGGTACATAGTTTAATGTTTTTTTACTGATCGTTATTCGCAACACCTGGTGAACCGAACCTATGAATCCACCTCTTTTTCTTGCTCTGTGGCCTTTGTAAATTCTTTTTGGTTTGTTTGGGTGATAGAATAGCTTGCAATTTTGTTCATGTTGCAGCCAGTGGCTAGTCACATGTTTCATTGGGCCACAGCACAGCAGAACAGCTTGCGTGCAGTTGCGTTCATTTTCAAGGTCCTTACGGTGAGAAATCCTGTTGATTCAGATGCACTTGTTGTACTAACACTAGCTAGGAGTAGCATGATACGGTGATACCCCCGCAAATATAATCTGGGAAGTTCTTGGGGGTTGCCCTTGTGCACAGTTACATGACAAAGCATAATGGCTGGAGTGAAATGGCAGTACAAATTAAGACCGACATGACGGACGCCGATACGAAGCCAGGGCGCGCGGTGGCACGAGCAGCACGACGCAGAGGGCCACGGCATGCTGAATCACGAGGAGAATATGTAATTACGTGAAGACCCGTTGACTGATCTTAATTAAGTGAGCGCTGCAAAACAATCCGTGGTTGGAATGGTTAGATGGACAGTGGTATCCTAACCCATCAGAATTCGAGTCCCGGCGCTCGCATTTATCCTGGATTTATTTTAGAATTTCCGGCGATACGCTTTCAGTGGGAGTCGCAGTCTGTCTGTAGTTCAAAAAATTAAATAAGCAAGCGATGCACACGTTGGAGAAGGAGAAAAATATATGACGACATTTTAATCATGTGACACTACTAAAACCTTAAGAAAAAAACTTGTATTTTGGACCTCATTTTGACAAGTTTTTCTTTGCGGTAAAACCTCTAATCTATTCATAGTTTTTTCCCGTTAAACCTCCAATTTATTCATCATTAAACATGACAGTGTAATGAATACCAGAAACAAAAAAAAGGTCATACAGATTCGTAGACCACCTAGCGACAAACTTCAAGCACTGAAACGAGCTGAAGGCGTGCCACCGCCATCGCCCTTCCTCATTGGAGCCGGGGAAATTTTATTGTACTAGATAGTCGAGAAGTCGTCGTGCTAAGGACCAGATTCACATGGATTCACCGAAGACAAACGCCGACCGAATATCGTGAGATCCGTCAGAGACAAATATCCACACACCCTCAGATTACGCTAGAAGCACCACCGAAACGAGGGCTAGGCAGGTAGGCTTTTATTTCATCTTTAAAGAGCCGCCGCCGCCTCGTCTCTCTGAGCAGGACACAAACCCTAAGAAAACTCAGAAAATCATCTAAAACCAAAGCCCTCCCGCCGGCAAGGACCGGGATCCACCACGCCTTCATGGCCCAAGGCCAAAGGAGACGAGGTAGACCGGCAATGACGCCGGAGGGAGGCAGGAGAAGTTAGAACGACACGAAAAAAATGTCAATGACATATAAAACAAAATGCTGTCATGTCAAAATTTATCATGTATTGTACATTTTCTCTAAAAAAATGTATTACCCATACCAGAAAAAATATATATAGAAAAAACAAGAAAAAGAATTTGACATACTAATTTTTTTTTTATAATTCAACATGCTAAGGATTTCATATATAGCACACAGCTAAAAAAACACAAATGTATATGGCAGAAACTGCTAGTTGCAAAAAAGTGAATAAAAATAGTATTTTTACTAGAAATGCCTTCATATAAAATCATACATGGTAAATTTGAAAAACCGTATAAAGTGAAATAGAAAAAAATTCATGCACTTAATAAAAATATAAAAAGGTCATGCTCTTAGTGATAAAAAAATGTCATGCCCTTGCTAACAAAATTGGTAAGCTCTACAAAAATAAGAAAATGTCATGCTCTATAGAAAAAATGCCATGCTCTTTATAATTAAAGGCTACGCTCCACAAAAAGTTGCCATGCTCTTAAAAACTGCCATGATCTTAATAACAAAAATGACATGCTCTTACAAATAAAAATTTCATGGTGTATACAAATGCATGCCATGCTCTTTCTAATAAAAATGTCATGCTCTTAATAACAAAAATGACACGCTCTTGAAAATAAAAATGCCATGGTATGTACAAATGCCATTCTCTTTATAAAAAAATGCCATGCTCTTTAAGATAAAAATGCCATGCTCTTAATAACAAAAATGACATGCTCTTAGAAATAAAAATTTCATGGTATGACAAATGCCATGTTTTTTATAATAAAAATGTCATGCCCTAGAAAAAATAATGCAATGCTCTTAATAACAAAAATGTCATGCTCTTAAAAATAAAAATGTCATGGTGTATACATTGTAAAACTAGATCATAATTGGTGTGCATTGTCACGCCCATCCATTATTTCAATAGAATGATGGAATTTTCCATGAATATACAGACAAAATATGAAAGTTCAGTTTGCATCGGAAGGAGAAGTGAGGGGATCCCGCTGTAGTGAAAAATGAGTTGAGAACATATAGAATGACGCATAGGGCCGCAACCACGACCGCCATCTTAGGTCAACTCCAATGGGACAACGCATTACATCCGCCCACATCTGTTTCTGTCCACATCGGCAGAAACCACATCCCAACGCGGTGGTTGTGTCTGCTTTGATCCATTTCCAGCTCAAATTTGAGTTGTCCGTTGTGTGTGTATATTTCGTAAGCAAGCGCCACAAATCATTCCAAAATTCAACGGCTGGGAACTACTACTTGTGACGAAATCGACAAGAGGACTAAGCAACTCAAGGATACATTCCCAACACACAAAACTTGGCATAGACAATACACAAGACCATGGTAACACGGACAACACTGCGCACACACATAACGCTGTAAGGACAATCTCGCAATAACACACACACACACACACACACACACACACACACACACAAAGCACAAAGCACACAAAGCACACTGCTTCACCTATAGAGCACATAATACATGTCTAGCTCACATCCATATTCCAGCTGCTTGCTGCTGGAGTCGTCCGCTCTGACATCCCAACTTCTGATTTTGAACAGAAAACAGAAAGCAACTCTGAAAATGCAGTAAACTGAACACTGCACTATCGAATTCAGAAGCATGGCGGGGTTGGGCGCTCGGAGAGGGCGGATGGTGTGCTCACTCCAAGCCTAATTCCAGATCTGGGGACATAGGTGACGCGGTGTCGTACGATGTGGCATCGTTGGAGGTAGAGGACGAGGACCGTGGTGGCATAGTTGGCTCCTGCCGCTGCTAATGTCGACAATTTTTCTTCAGTTTATACGTTTTGTACTTGAGGACAAGTGCCAACAAGGCAACCGCAAGACCAAGGAGGTGCTCAAGGTGTTGAGAGGTGGTGATATGCCTGAAGAGTGGAACAACACCATGATAGTTCTGATTCCAAAAACAACTAGACCAGAGAGATTGAAGGACTTGCGACCCATTAGCCTCTGCAATGTGGTCTACAAACTAATATCAAAGGTAATCACCAGAAGATTAAAAAACATTTTACCTGAAATAATATCCCCCAATCAAAGCGCATTTGTGCCTGGACGCATGATATCTGACAATATTCTTTTAGCATATGAAATGACTCACTTTTTGCAGAGGAAGAGGGGTGGAAGAGTAAGTTTTGCTGCTATCAAACTTGACATGAGCAAGGCTTATGATCGAGTTGAATGGAAGTTCTTGCAAGGAATCATGTTGAAACTCGGTTTCAATGGAAGTTGGGTGCAACTCATGATGAATTGTGTGACAACGGTGAAATACCAAATCAAAGTTAATGGGGACGTCACAGAGATAATTATTCCTGAGAGGGGGCTTCGTCAAGGTGACCCTTTCTCTCCATATCTCTTTCTTTTATGCGCTGAGGGCTTCTCGGCCATGTTACAAAATGCTGAGATGAATGGGAGGTTGAAAGGAATCAAATTATGTAATACAGCCCCAAGCATAAGTCATCTTCTTTTTGCAGATGATTCACTTCTTCTCCTAGAAGTAAATGCCGTCAGCAGTCGCGAGCTTAATCAAATTCTGAACTCCTATGAAGCTTGCTCGGGCCAGGCTATAAATAAGGAAAAGTCAGCCATCTTGTTCAGCAAGAATACAAAGCTGGAGGACAAAGAGGAGCTCATGAATCAACTCAATATTGTTATAGAAGGCTTCTCGGGAAAATATTTGGGTTTACCATGCTATATTGGTAGATCAAAAACCAAAGCTTTTGAATATATCAAGGAAAAAGTATGGAAAAGGTTACAAGGTGGGAAAGAAAAATTGCTCTCAAAGGCCAGTAAGGAAGTCCTCATCAAAGCTGTAGCGCAAGCAATCCCTGTTTATGTGATGGCATCTTTTGACCTCACCAAATCTCTATGTGAAGATGTCAGCTCAATGATTGCGAGGTTTTGGTGGAGTCAATTGGATAAAGAAAATAAAATCCACTGGGTTGGATGGGACAAGCTGACAAAACCCAAAAAGGATGGAGGGCTGGGATTTAGAGACCTATATTCTTTCAACTTAGCTACGTTGGCAAGGCAGGCTTGGAGAATGCTGCAAAACCCATCTTCCCTATGCGCTCAAGTGATGGCTGCTAAATACTATCCAAATCAGAATCTGTTACAAGCGAGGCCAAGAGATGGCATTTCATATAGTTGGAGAAGCATTTTGAAAGGAGTGCAGGTGTTGCAAAGTGGAATCATATGGAGAGTAGGAGATGGACGCAGTATCAATATATGGGCAGATCCTTGGCTACCAAGGGGTGTTTCTAGAGAGTAATGATGACCCGCAAGTATACGGGATAGTTGTAGCCTCTTTCGATAAGTGAGAGTGTCGAACCCAACGAGGAGCTAAAGGTAGAACAAATACTCTCTCAAGTCCCATCAGCCACTGATACGACTCTACGCACGCTTGACGTTCGCTTTACCTAGAACAAGTATGAAACTAGAAGTACTTTGTAGGTGTTGTTGGATAGGTTTGCAAGATAATAAAGAACACATAAATATAAACTAGGGGCTGTTTAGATAAACATGCAATAAAGTAAATAAAGCGAGTGTGGAAAAGTGGTGGTAGGAGTTGTGAAATTGTCCCTAAGCAACTGACTACGTTACTAGACCGGTAATCACTATTGCAATTCTATTTGAGGGAGAGGCATAGGCTAACATACTTTCTCTACTTGGATCATATGCACTTATGATTGGAACTCTAGCAAGCATCCGCAACTACTAAAGATTCATTAAGGTAAAACCCAACCATAGCATTAAAGTATCAAGTCCCCTTTTATCCCATACGCAAACAACCTACTTACTCGGGTCTGTGCTTCTGTCACTCATGCCACCCACCATAAGCAAATCATAAATATATTGCAAACCCTACAGCGGGAATCCCTCACGCTTGCGTGACAAGGAGGGCACAATAGGACAGCACCAATAATAAAACATGCAACTCAAACCAATCATAGCAATTCATCAATCACCGATAGGACAACAAAAATCTACTCAGACATCATAGGATGGCAACACATCATTGAAAAATAATATGAAGCATAAAGCACCATGTTCAAGTAGAGGGTACAGAGGGTTGCGGGAGAGTGGACCGCTGTAGATAGAGGGGGGAAGGTGATGGAGATGTTGGTGAAGATGGCGGCGGTGTTGGTGAAGATCGCGGTGATGATGATGGCCCCGTGCAGCGTTCCGGCGCCACCAGAAGCAAGGGGGAGAGATCCCCCTTCTTCTTCTTCTTCCTTGACCTTCTCCCTAGATGGGAGAAGGGTTTCCCCTCTGGTCCTTGGCTCCCATGGCTTGGGAGGGGCGAGAGCCCCTCCGAGATTGGATATATCTCTCTGTTTCTGCGTTCTCAGATTCTGCCCCTTCACCGTTTTTTTATATCCGGAGATCCGTAACTCCGATTGGGGTGAATCTTTCGCCCAGATCTTTCTCATAAAATTAGATTTCTTGCAGAAAAATAAGAGCGTTAACCGCCTTACGGGGGGCCCAGGAGAGTCCAGGGCATGCCTGCCTCCCTGGGGCGCGCCCCCTATCTCCTGGCTCCCTCGGGCACCGTCTCGCGTTGATTTTACTTCCCAAAAATCACAAATATTCCAAAATAATTCTCCGTCCGTTTTATCCCGTTTGGACTCCGTTTGATATTGGGTTTCTGCAAAACAAAAAACATGCAACAGACAGGAACTAGCACTGGGCATTGGATCAATATGTTAGTCCCAAAAAAATAGTATAAAAAGTCGCCAAAAGTATATGAAAGTTGTAGAATATTTGCATGGAACAATCAAAAAATGTAGATACGACGGAGACGTATCAAGTAACATCTCAACAAGGCAGCCATGTTATCACAAAGGTTTCAGATTTGATTGACCCTACCTCTGGCACATGGGATTTACAACTAATTGATCAAACTTTCAACAAAGAAGATGTAGAGGTAATTGTCCAAATTACGATCCGAGAGGGCGCTAAGGACACTCCTGCCTGGCATTTTGACAAAAATGGTATGTTTTCAGTATAATCTGCATATCAAGTAGTGTTGGAAAACCAAGCCAGGAACTCTGCACATGGTGGAGCTTCGTCATCAAGCAAGAATGATCAGCATAGGATAACATTTTGGAAGAAACTATGGACGTTGCCCTTGCCCAACAAGATCATGCACTTCCTATGGCGACTGGCCCATTATAGCTTACCTCTAAGAACGAAACTACAGAATAGAGGAATGGAAGTGGATACAAGATGTCCAGTATGCCATCGAATGGATGAAGATGGAGGTCATTGTTTCCTAAAGTGCAAATTTGTCAAGGCCGTTTGGAGAACTGCATTGTTGGAAGAAACTCGGATGCAACTTCTCAATTGCCCAAATGCCATCTCGATGGTGGAGGATATCTCTGAAAGTATGCATCCTTTTGTGGTTATGGTGGTCTGAAAGAAACAAAGCTAATCAAGGAGAAAGGAATAGGACTGAAGAGGAAATTATATATTTAGTTCAGCTGCACTTGTTGGAATACAAAAAATACATCAAGCGACGGGAGCAAAATGTGCAGGCTGTAAACCAGGTTTGGTGTCCTCCCCTTGATGATTTTCTTAAAATTAATACTGATGGAGCCTTTAGGATGTCAACTAAATCAGGAGGGTGGGGTTTTACCATAAAAAATAATCATGGAATTGCACTAGTTGCAGGAGCAGGGAGTTTGGAAAATGTTGCTGAACCACTACAAGCTGAAGCTCTGGCCATGCTCTATGCTGTGAACGAAGCGTCAAGAATGGGGTGCCAAAAAGTCATCTTAGAGACGGATGCAGTTGCTCTAAAGCAGGCAATCACAAGCGACCTGTACGACTACTCAAGCCTAGGCGTGCTGTTTAAAGAGATAAGAGCAGTGTTCAGTCAGCTTTTCAATCTTGTAAAGTAGAAACCTGCCCACGGGCATGTAATATTTCTGCACACTGTTTAGCTGCTCATGGTGTATGTATGGAGCGGAAGAGCTATCAGATTTGGCTTGATCCATTTCCGAGCCATGTAAAAAAACTTGTCGCGGGCGAGTCTAGCTTGCCTTGGTAATGGAATACACTTGTGTTTCTAAAACAAGGCAACCGCAAGGACCACGCAACCAAGAGGGTGGTACTGTTGCTCTCAACCTTCCCAATGGCCGAGCATGTGCACTCATCGGTTGTTCGTAGCCAAGATATGTGCATGCATGACTCTAGTTGAGTTGAGGTTGAGGCTCTCCTTCCACACCATAAGTCAGCGGGCTCTAGCCCCCCCTCCCCCCCTTTCAAAATTCCACACTGTTTACCTTGAACAATTTTTTATGTTTCAGTACTGAAAGGATCGATACGGTCGACTAGAGGGGGGGGGGTGAATAGGAGACTACAAATTTTAATCTTTCTTGTAGATTTTAAGGCTTAGCGGATAAAAGAGTTCACTAGATATGCAACTAGGTGAATGCAACCTATATGACAAGCAAGCTCCAAGATAAATATACTAGGCAATAAACTACTTAGCAAGCCAACAAGCATACAACAACAAGGAAAGGTGCGGGAAAGGATTAACCACAAGTGAGACGAGGACACGGATTTTAACCCGAAGTTCACTCTTCCTTGGGGAAGAGCTAATCTCTGTTTGGAGCGGTGCCGGAGCCAAAGCTTGCGGAACGCCACCAAAGGCTCACCGTATTCTCCTTCGAGTCACCCCCAACGGATGAGCCTCGAAACACTCGGGGTTGGTCTTGAAGGCGACCACCACACCTTTAAAAACTTCTCCGGAGCACACCACAAGCAAGGAAGCTTCCGGAGGAACCTCTAGCCCCCTAGGAGCCCAAGCTCCAAGAGTAACAAGTCAATGGGGAAGAAATGTTGCGGGGAACGCGATTTGGTTTGGTCAAGATGTAGATCGGGTCTTGCTCTCCCAATCCCCAAAGTTTCAACAAGTTTGGGTGGAGGGATTGAGAGTATTGAGCAAAAGGGGGTGTAGCAATGGTGGAGCTCAACAAGACATTAGGGTTGGAGGTTGTATGTGGAAGAAGGGCCTTTATATAGTGTTCAGGGGCTGGTGGGGATTTCTGCCCGTTGGACCCCGCGCGCACGGGCTAAGTCAGCCCCGTGCGCACAGGGTACTCAGAGACAATCATGCCACCCCGTGCGCAGGGGGTACCCAGAGAGTTACGCAGTACCCCGTGCGCACGGGGGTCAAAAGACCCCGTGCGCACGGGGTACCCAGTAGCTTTCTGTTGCAACTTTCTGAGTACCACATCATACACACTAGGTCCTTATTAGGTGGTCGGAGTGGGAAGGGTAAGAGAGTAAGGCTCGGCAATGGCATTCCCACACGACATTTATCCACACAAACCCCTCTTAATAGTGCGGTCTTTCCTACGACTCGAAGCAAACCAAAACTAAACCTTCGAAGCGTCGAAAGACAACGCCTTTGTCCTTCTTGAAATGGGGGGTCGCACATCTCCATCGTGGGCACTTAGAACCAATAACCTGAGATAAACTTTAGCAACCGATATTAGTTCAACTAACCACATTGTCATCACACCAAAATAAAGCATAAGTGCCACTCGCACTTTCAATCTCCCCCTTTTTGGTGCATTGATGACAACATGGTTAGAGCATGGCATAGAGGATAAATAGATAGAAAGCCATGGAACAAATAATGATCATGATAGCTCCCCCTATATATGTGCCCGAAAACAAGAATGCATCTAGAACACCCATAGGAGGTTCGACCAAGATCATTATTCAAAAGTCATGAGATTCAACAAAATAAACCTATAACGGTGCCTAGAACTCATGACACAGTGTGATGAGCAAATAATGTGAGACCCAATAAGCATAAGAGGATAATGGCAAGGTTAAATAATAAAGCTAGAGTCTCACAACCACACAGACAGAATGTAAATAAGAGTATATCAAGCCAACTAAAACCAACCAACAGCGAGAAACACGAGGCTTGAGATCTCAACACACCCACGAACGCACACCACACACCACTTCTCCCCCTTTGTCACCAAGACAACAAAAAGGAGATAAATGGCAACACGGGACCCATTAGACAAGAGGAGGAGCACTCGAGGCATCATTATCATCATAAAAACGCCACCCGGCCATGGGGAAAGACCGAGCAGTGGCCTCACTGTCGACGTCCTCTGAACCTGGACCGATTTCCTCACCAGCAGCAGCCCTTGCTGCCTTCTACTCACGTCGAACAAGCTTCTCCTTGTTGATTTCCTTGATCTGACGACGCTGAATCGACTGACACATCTTGAACATGTTGCTCAAGGTCTTGAATAGTGACTTCTTCTCTCCCTTGGCAAAGATGGCCTCAGAGCCAACAGACTTGGCCCGACCACGAGGGATCCGTGCAGTAGAGGACATGCCTGGAGTGTAGGTAGCACGATCCTCAGGCCTAGGTGTCAGGACCCCGACTCAATGCCACATCGATCTAGCATGTAACACCTCGTATCACTTTGCGGCCTCACGCACGGTATTCCACGGGTGTCGCCTTACCTTTGCCCGGGACCGTTTGCGCCTTTTGGCACACGTATATGACAGTGTCGCTAGCATCCATATGATAAGGAGCCCGGGCTGACATGGCTAGTCGTAAACCCAAAGTGGCACAGACTTACAGGGACAGGCATCCATGACCCAGCATCGAACGTGTCGGTCATCAGCGAGTGAATCCAGGCTGTAGCACTGGGCTAGCAGGACTCCGGTGAACCGGGCTGTAGCGGGCTAACAGGACTCCGGTATTCATCGCGTGACATTTCCCCGAAGGGACAGACACAGGAACGAAGAAGGACACATGCCGGCCAGCCTAAGTGTTCCGGAGCAGTAGCAAGCTACCATGGCTCGGTGGAAACACTA
>NC_041383.1:713314127-713316307 GCF_002162155.2 Triticum dicoccoides
TCGGCCACGACCTACCTAATCACCTAAGTCTCTCGTCCAGGTTTATCGCCTATTCGGTTCCATCCATGAGGAGATCCGGCCGGAGTTTCGCTCACAGCCCCAAACGATGTGTACAGGGTTCCGTGACACCAAACGGGCGCCCGGTTTACCCGGCCACGTGCCTACCGCATCACAGCCCACCCCTACGGTCAGCGCTGCGCACGGCCTCCAGCATACTACAAACACCAGAAACTACTTGCAACTCCTGGACAGAGGACAAGGGTGATTAAGAAGCCGAGAGGGTCCATTGGTTTCGGGCCCAATGCGTGGTAGTAGCTGAATCATGGATCACAAACACAGAACTCAGTTCCTGAGGACGGCTGCAATGAGACAACCCACCATGTACTCCTACATGGCCTCTCACCGCTACCTTTACTAAAACGTGTTCACACACTTAGCTCACACACAGTAGGACATGTTCACACGCCTCTGATTCATCCCCGATGAATCAGACCTGATTCAACTCTAAGCAGTAGCAGGCATGACAACAGACATAAATGAGTAGGCACATCAGGGCTCAAACAACTCCTACTCATGCTAGTGGGTTTCATCTATTTACTGTGGCAATGACAGGTCATGCAAAGGATAAAGGGGTTCAGCTACCGCAGCAAGTAACAGTTGAATCGTTGTTGTCCTAATGCAGTAAAAGAGAGCAGGAGCGAGAGAGTGGGATTGTATCGGAATGAACAAGGGGGTTTTGCTTGCCTGGCACTTCTGAAGATAACATTGAGTCTTCATCAGTGTCAACGATCACATCATCGGTATCACGTCTATCGAGAGGGGACAAATACCGGCAACACAGAAGGGAACACAATCAATGCAATGCACAATATGATGCATGATCATGACATGGCAAAATGAATGTGTTTTGAGCTAATGCAACTAGCAACAGATTAAATGAAGTTGGTTTGAATACAAGATTCAAATTCAAACTCCATATGTGATTATTCAAATGCCATTTAATTGATTTGTGCTATACAGCAGCTATAAGTTGTTCTAACATGCATGAAAATGGTACAGATGGATTCCTTGGATTTTTCTGATAATTTTTCATATATAAATTATTTAATTTGGAGTTACGGTTGAATTTCTATGATTTTTAGAAGTTTTAGGCATTTTCTGGAATTTCCTGATTATTTTTAAATCCAGAAAATGATTTATTGCGTCAGCACTAGGTCATGCTGATGTCAGCAGGTCAACTAGGCGGGTCCAGGTCAAACCTGACCAGTGGGGTCCACTGGTCAGTGACTGGGGCTGGATAGTGCCAATGACAGGTGGGGCCGGGTCAACAGACACGTCAGCACGGTCAAAGCTGACGTGTGGGCCCATGGTGGTTAGGTTAACACTTAACAGAAAATAATAAAGATTAACTAAGGCGTGGGGCCCATACGTCAGTGGCTCTGGGGAGGGTTAGCTGGGTCATTAGTGGTTAACTAGACCGGGGTTAGGCCGACGGCTCGTCGCCGGCGAGGTCAGTGGCGGCGGAGCGCGTCGGGTTTCGCCCACAGGCGACCATTTGGACGGCGGATTGGTCCTACGCGTAGCTGGGGGTCGCGCGCGTCTGGTAGTGCAAGTGGGAGGAGCTGGGGTGGAGCGGGCTCGCCGGAGTCGAGCTCGTGGCGGCGGCCGGAGTTCGGGCAACGGCGGGTTCGGCGCTATGGTGCATGGGAGGAGGGGTTGGTGGGCGCTACGGGCTCCTGGGAGTGCTCTGAGTACGTCTGCGTGCTCGGTTTGGACGGAGGTGAACCAAAATGACGACGGCGACAAGTCCGGCGCCGGTGAGGTCTCGGTCTCGACGGAAACGACGGATACGATGAGCTAATGGACATGGGAGAAGGGGGGGTCGGTAGAGGAGCTCACGGCGGATGCAGGGGTGGCTTCGGCGTGCTCGGGGAAGCACCGGAGCCGGCGAATTTGACGAAGATGGCCGGCGGTCCCGAGGTTGAAGAAGGCATCGAGGGCGGTGTTGTGGCACGTCCGGGGCCTCGTGGCTCGTTGATGAGGTAGAGGGAGGACCGGCGGAGCTTCCTGGGGCGTCGGTGAGCCGTGGGGTGGCCGGTAGCCACGGTGGCTCTCGTCGGTGGCGGCGGCTCCTTCGGTCGCGGGAGGGGAAACAGAGGAGCGAGGGGGAGGGAGGTCCA
>NC_041383.1:713318746-713322894 GCF_002162155.2 Triticum dicoccoides
GAAGTCCTCATGGGGAGGTGGCCAACTTCCTCAATCATGATATTATAATAACAGGTCTTCCGGCTGGGTGTGTTGGCCACGACATCCACCTTACCGGTTATCGAGGGACCAATATTATAGTTCTTGGGAAATGTTCCAACCATTATATCTGCCTGAGATTCAGATCTGGTTGGTGTCAGGATATTCCAGACTCATCGAGTCTGGGAAGAAAAATGAAAGTTTGCAACACAAATCGACGAGATGACGTTGCGAGATTCTCGGGGAGCGAACTACGATAGCAAGCTCCAAAACATGAGCTGGTTCTGCTACACACATGTGAACACGTTGTCCCAGACAAACATTATCACATGGTAGTCTTACAACAAAACACTACCGAGTTCAGGTGGGGAACCATCATTAATGACATCGAAGTCTCCACGCGTGGAAGTCCAAAGAGTTCACCTTGAACAGACTCCATTATCTTTGAACAACTCAATCAGTGGCTTGGTGTGCTCGGAACACATATGGAATGAAGGTTGCAAGTCTCCAGACCAGAGAATACTTCGCACGTATGCATGACTGACTTGGGATGATTCCAGAGGAAGCAAATCTAACTTTCTCAAATCCACGGCGGCAACTTTCACCAAATGCACGTGTATAAGAGGAAGTCACTCCTTTCATCAAACAAATACTTCATGAGCTAGCATGAAGAAAATGCTTTCAAAAGTTTCCAACACTAACTTAATGTTCAGCAAAATTATGGAGAAGACAAGGATGTTGTCGATGGGCTCAACAACAATTCATCCAGGTTTCCATATAAAAGGAATTCCATAGTTAAGTGAACACAGTGATAGCATTGATCAGACCAAAAGATGTAATGGTGTATGCTCGAGGAAAATCCACGAGTAAGACAACATTACGAACATCGTTGGTTCTGACTTGATTTGAGGATAGCCCATACCCAAATCAAAGTTTTGATAAGACAATAGGTCCAGCAACTGATCACAGGGACCAATCGATGAAGATATCATCTTTCTCCAACACACACTACACAAGGATATCCCTTTGGAACGAACTAAGTCAGGCAAGCTTTTATCTTCCAACTCTCCAAGTTGTTGTCTAGCTTAACCAACTAGCTCAGGGATATCTAACACCGATTCTTGGAGAGAAGGTGGTTCACAAGAAACCAACTTGATCACGAGCTCAACATAACAGTCAGGGGACAACCTGGTAATACTTCCGAGAAGATATTCGGAAAATCACGAACCACCGGTATGTTACTAAACTTGAGAACAATCTTGCCTTTGAGGGCAAGACGACATGATCAAATGAGTGAGGACTTGAAATAACTCCTAACTCATTGGTCGAGGAGTGCACCAGAAATAGGGACTAGGTAGCACAATCAGTCTTAGGGTGACGATTCAACAATCAACACGCTAAGAACGAGGTTATCGTCCATTTAACTACCAAGCAATAGAGTTGCTAGCAGTATTGACTTCATACACCATAATTCATTTGTCGGCATTCCGGTTACAATAACACAGGATCCGAGGAATGAGCAATGATGGCAAGAAGTATCACTGTACCAAGAGTTCATAGGATGGTGTGCAATTCCTATAACAATCTCGATATCAAATAAGGTAATACTCCAAGGTAGAACAGAACAAAAGCTGGATTGGCATTTGATCTGCAGAATACAACTACTTTGACCCAATCCTAGATATGGATGAGGTACTGGAGTTTGTTTCTCCAAGTCATTCAGGACAGAATGGCTTGACGGACCACAAGGGTAATAGGCATCGATAAACGAATGCATGCATACCCTTGATATCAATTGATAGACGAAGGTCAGTAGACAACTAAAGAGGGACAACTCAAAGGAACATATAATTTTCTGAGTTGTGGATGCATAGATTAGTATGTCGAACGAAGTTCAACATATTTCTTCCGGATAACCCATGCAGAAAGGTAGAACTGGCAGAGCCACAATATATAATGGAGAACTCATCAAGAATAATCCTGTTGTGATATTTCAGTTCAACGAGGAATTTCTGCCATAAGTAGTTCATGGTATTTGGAAGAAGAAGATACCACGGACTTCAAGGACTATCACAAAGGTTACTAATATCCTAAAGGCACTAGCAATTACTATCAACATGAAGTAGGTAGAGTGAATCTCGGGTTCAAGAACCCAGGAACAGAATACCTATTACTAAGTAGCATCACGGGATGCTTTCGAGAATGATGGCCAGAATCATCACACTGGGAACACAAATCATGGCTAAATTACTAGATGATCCCCTAAGACACCTAGGGTCATAATAATATCTCCAACACATATGTCAAGGTAACGGAGTACCTCAACTCACTGATTAGTGTGGTTAATCTGGCCCATGGGAACATTGAAACGGGAAGAAAGGATTTGCAATTGCATCAGACTACTTAGAAACCTGGGATGACTCGGACAGCATAACGGCTGTAAATGCTCAGAAAAGATTTGAGACATTCACAAAAATGGTGGCATAACCACTCAGAAGCACAATATCAAGGTTTCGAGATCAACAATTAACATACGGAAGTAGTAGGAACTGAACTGAGACTTAAATCCAACAATCTTATAAGTCCACTGATTAGTAACACGTGATCCTAATAGAAAGAAGAGATAGCCTAGTTCTTAATCCCCGTAGAAGAGAAGATGATGACTCAGATCAGAAGGCCATGAGGTATAAGGAGTAAAAAGAGCCTTACGTTCCATCCCACAATCAATTCCCCTACATATAACTAAAGAATTTCTAGACTCAACATCGACCAGTTTGGCTTGGTAATCCTACAGGCAGTCAAGCTCTGATACCAACGCTGTCAGGACCCCGACTCAATGCCACATCAATCTAGCATGTAACACCTCGTATCACTTTGCGGCCTCACGCACGGTATTCCATGGGTGTCGCCTTACCTTTGCCCGGGACCGTTTGCGCCTTTTGGCACACGTATATGACAGTGTCGCTAGCATCCATATGATAAGGAGCCCAGGCTGACATGGCTAGTCGTAAACCCAAAGTGGCACAGACTTACAGGGACAGGCATCCATGACCCAGCATCGAACGTGTCGGTCATCAGCGAGTGAATCCAGGCTGTAGCACTGGGCTAGCAGGACTCCGGTGAACCGGGCTGTAGCGGGCTAACAGGACTCCGATATTCATCGCGTGACATTTCCCCGAAGGGACAGACACAGGAACGAAGAAGGACACATGCCGGCCAGCCTAAGTGTTCCGGAGCAGTAGCAAGCTACCATGGCTCGGTGGAAACACTAGGAGACATTTCCCGGTAAGAGAGGCTACTAAAGATAAACAACTAGATGGTCAGATCCCACACATACCAAGCATTTCAATAGCATACACACAACATGCTCGATATGTGCAAATACAACATGGCATCACAACATGACTCTACGACTCAAGTAATTTATTCAATAGGCTCCGAGGAGCGAGATATTACAAACATGGGTCTCATGACCCAACAATCAGAGCATACAAGTCAAAGCACATGCGGAAGCTTAACATGTCTGAGTACAGACATCTATAAATGAAAAAGGCTGAGAAGCCTGACTATCTACCAATCCTGCCGAGGCACAAGATCGTAGCTGAGGTAACAAGCTAAACGTCGAAGTCCAAGCGGAACTACTAGCGAGACCGAAGTCTCTCTGCAAAAACATAAAATAGGCAAACGTGAGTACAAATGTACCCAGCAAGACTTACATCAGAACTATCTACATATGCATCATTATCAACAAAGGGATGGTGGGGTTTAACTGCAGCAAGCCAGCTTTGACTCGGTGGCTATCATGAACTACGACTGCAAATAACTCTTTTGAGGTGGCGCACACGAGTCCACATATTCACCATATCAATACACCACTACGGATCCACTCCCGTTTCCCTACGAGAACGCCGTCCATAGCACTCACGCTTATCTTGCGTATTTTAGAGTATCCACTTTCACTTGTCTATGAACTGATATAAGCAACCCAGAAGTCCTTTTCCGCGGACACGGCTATTCGAATAGATGATGTTAACCCTGCAGGGGTGTACTTCTTCACACACGCTCTCACCACTTACCGCCGTTTACACGACATGTACTCGGCAACCTTCAAGCGGAAGCCCAACGTGGGT
>NC_041383.1:713324385-713351544 GCF_002162155.2 Triticum dicoccoides
GGGGGGGAGTAGCGGTGGCGGGCTGGGCCGCGCTGGGCCGGTCCTGTTGGGCCACCAGGTGGCTTCACAGGTAAGTCCTTCTCTCTTTTATTATTTACTGTTTTCTATTTTCTGTAGTTTGTTTTGATTTAGTTTAGCAACTAAATCATTTAAATAAATTCTGTAGATTTTTATGTGGCTTGCTAAAATATATACAAAGCCACTCACAAACCTCCAGAATTATTGGAGTCATATTTAATATATATTTAAATATAAATCCAAAGCAAATAGTTATTGGATTAATTCAAATGACCAAAATAATTATCTCTGTGACTCCAAAAATATTGGTTTAAATTTTACCTCTTACCAATATTTCCATGGAATAACAGGAACATTTTCTTGGACACATTTGAGAAGATTTAATTGTTGGTTATTTTTAGAGGTTTCTGAGGCTTTGAAAATTCCTCAATTCAAATTTCATTTGAAATAAAACATGATGCTCACAAGAGGTCTAGCCTAGTGCATAACAGGACCAGGGATGTGACACTAGGGTTGCGCCCCTTCTTGATAGGCACATAGGGAGCAGGAGCAGCTGGGGTCCAGTTGGAGTTGCGCTTGGGAACAGAAGTCTTGAAGCTGGCAATGTACTTTGCTGGACAGACGGTCTCAATTAATGCCTGTATGAAAGGAGCATAGATCAAGGACTTGTTCTCTTGTACACACTGACGCAGCTCGTAGTACATGAAATCCAGAACATCCACTTTCTTCTTCTGATGAAGATACACAAAGACATCAAGCATGGAGCTCCGAATGTTATGGGAATCCCCGGCCTTTGGAGTGAGGGTATACCTCAGGATATGGCGCATGGTATCATAGAGGGGCAAGAGGTCTTTGATTGACCCAATGACAAATGACTTCTCTTGTTTGTAAGCAAAGGCAATCTCATCTTTAGTGCGCTGCCCACTTTCCTGAACAACGCCAAACTCATCAGAAACGGTCTCTTCATCCATGAACGGGTAGGGAATGATCTCGGAGAACTTTGCCATAGGAGCTGAGCACTGATACGTTCCAGACATCCATGTGAGGGTGCGAGCAGAATCATTGGAGAAGTACAGAGTGGCAAAGAACTACATCACTAGATCTTCATTATAGGGGTGGTTGAAGGTGACAAACGGAATCAGACCCAGTCGTCCAAGAGCGGAGTACACACCGGGATACATATGATCGTTGTCGCGCAAACTCTTAGTGTTGACTTGCTTGTGAGAAGCAAACTTCTTTGACTTGGTCATAAGAAGCTCATGATAGACCCTTTGCTGAAACTCATTCTTGAACCGGGGATCCACTCCCATACCAGTGGTAGCAACATACGGATGGCTCTGTCTCTCAGCCTAGATCTCTGGCTTGGTCCACTTGATAAGAGGCAAATTCCGGAGGTCACGCCCGCCCGGAATGGCTTGCTCCGGACTAGACTCCTCATCCTCTTCTTCATCTTCCTCACCACGATCATCTTCTT
Organism: Triticum dicoccoides; assembly: GCF_002162155.2. Lineage (NCBI taxonomy): Eukaryota > Viridiplantae > Streptophyta > Magnoliopsida > Poales > Poaceae > Triticum > Triticum dicoccoides. The sequence continues at coordinate 713,325,878 of NC_041383.1, forward strand.
CTTCTATCTCATCATCATTATTTGGATTGGCGTAGTAAACATCATCTTGCGAGTCATATTCTTCCTCAGGATTATCGGAAGCCTCTACAACGGGCCGCTTTGAGGCAGCACGGCGAACACGGCCCTGACCAGACCCAGACCCCTGACCCATGCCTTCAGACGGCTGACGACGAGCAATGGTGAAGTCCTCTAATCCTATTTTTCCACGCTTGCGACGAAGCTCAGACCTCTTGTCAGCGGAGTCTGAAACACACGCAAACACCCAACAACACAAAGCACGAAACAGAAATGAGTACAAGTGCAAGATGAATGGCAAGGAGATAGACAAAAATCTAGGCAAAAGTTCCTGGATAGCCCGTGCACACGGGGGTTTAGACCCCGTGGGCACGGGGTCCCGTGCGCACGGTACAGGACCGTGGGCATGGGGCCCCGTGCGCACGGGGTTCAAACACCCCGTGGAGAACGAGGGTCTCCCAGCAGCAGCCACTACCAGAATGAACTCCGGGAGTGGGTGTAGCAGAGGGACCAGAGGATCTAAGCACTAGACTTCTATCTACTAACAGTTGAGACCAAACGAACCTAGGGAGCAAAGAAACCCTAAAGCTAGAGAAAAAGATAGGTACACAAGGAGATAGATCAAGGAGGCAAGACCAACCGGAGGAGGACCCCATCTGGATGCAGATCCACTGAGGAAGAACCCTGACGAAGCCCGGAGGAGCTCCGGCGAGGGGAGGCGACGGCGGCGGCGCTGGAGGCTTTCTGGGGAGTGGAGGGGGCGAATGGGTGGAAATGAACCCGAGCCCCCCCCCACGCCCCACCTCCTCAGGACCAGAAACCGCAGACCCCGTGCACACGGGCTAAGAGATCCCCGTGCGCACGGTACAGAGCACGTGGGCATGGGGGCCCCGTGTGCACGATACAGGCCCGTGCGCACGGGGTAATCAGGAACTTTGACATGAGTGGATTTGTTTTAAATACAGGGCTGAGTGTATACTCTTACCCCTACTTCATAAAGCACTCGGTCTACATTTCTGAATACGCCGCGAGGAAAGACCTATCACTATGGAAAGGGTATATGTGGAGCACTTGTACCAAAAGAGAAGCAAGGAGAACCAAACAAAAAGGAGGAAAAGAAACAACACACCACACAAGCGAAACAAACACGGACACAACCCTCAAGCGTGGGCGGTGGCCGAGGCCACCATGTTTGAGTTTACTTGGTATGGCACCGCGAAGATATGAACCTTGGGCCCAAGACCAATACTCATCTTTGAAGCACAAGTACCACCTAAAGTGGCTAATGTGAAAGATTGAGTCTGTTTTATGCACTTCCAGGATAAGATAGCTCATGGGTTGAGCTAGCTCCCCCTATACATGTGCCTACATCTAAGCAAGATAGTACATGAGTATGTGTGTATGAGCAAGAGTTTCATCCGAAGTTACTAATATCCATGATATTTAGCTCATGCCTTAACTCGCGGAATCTTGCTTTGTCAAGGGGCTTGGTGAAAATGTCTGCAAGTTGATTCTCGGTGTTGACATGGAGTAACTCAATGTTTCCATTGGCCACATGATCTCTAATGAAATGATGAGGAATCTGAAAGTGCTAGTTATCAACTAGGGGGGGGGGTGAATAGGCGATTTTTATGAAAGTCTTCAAAACTTGGAAGTTTCGAAGACAAACAATAGAAATGACCTAATTGATATGCAGCGGAAGATAAACTACGACAAGCAAACCATAGTCAAGTATGCAATGAGGTGAAAGTACAAGACTAATAGCAGATAAGTAGTAAGGATCAGGATGGAAGATAGTATGAAGCCAATCAACGATAGTAGTCAAGCAATGAAGTCAAACAGGTACGACAGATAGACAGTGACTACACGAAGAAAAACTTAAGTAAAGGAAGGGAGAGGATGGAACCAGTCACTTGTTGAAGACACGTGATTTGTTGGACCAGTTCCAGTTGCTGTGACAACTGTACATCTGGTTAAGGAGGCTAAGATTCAACTCAGAAGACCGCGTCTTCACCTTACTCCCCTTGAGCTAAGGACACACAGTCCTCGCCCAATCACTCTGTTAAGTCTTCAAGGTAGACTTCCGAACCTTCACAGACTTCGTTCACCGGCAATCCACAATGACTCTTGGATGCTCAGAACGCGACGCCTAACCGGCTGGAGGATTCACAGTCCTCAAGTGTAATAAGTCTTCAGGTCACACAGACAGAAAGACTTCAGTGATGCCTAACACTCTTTGGCTCTGGGTGTTTGGGCTTTGTCCTCGCAAGGATTTCTCTCTCAAAGGCTTCGAGGTGGGTTGCTCTCAAACGACAAAAGCCGTGCACTAACTCTGAGCAGCCACCAATTTATGGTGTAGGGGGTGGGCTATTTATAGACACAAGGCAACCCGACCTGATATGTCCGAAATGACCCTGGGTCACTAAGGAACTGACACATGTTCCAACGGTCAGATTTCAAACACACACGGCAACTTTACTTGGGCTACAAGCAAAGCTGACTCATCCAGCTCTGGATAAGATTTGCTCTCATTGTCTTCGCTCGAAGACATAGGATTTGGGTTGAGCATCACTTCAGTCATTCTGACTTTGTTCACTTGGACCCCACTTAACAGTACGGTGGTTCCTATGACTCAACAAAGAAGAAAAAGGAAACGACGAGACGACACAGTCTTCGCGCTCCATAGTCTTCACTCAATGTCTTCTCATGTCATAGTCTTCAATATGAATATCTTCATATTCCACCATTGTCTTCAATGTCTTCATATATTTTTAGGGGTCATCTCCGGTAGGTAAACCGAATCAATGAGGGACACTACCTACGTTATCCTGCAATTCTCACAAACGCATTAGTCCCTCAACCAACTTTGTCGTCAATACTCCAAAACCAACTAGGGGTGGCACTAGATGCACTTACAATCTCCCCCTTTTTGGTGATTGATGACAAACTGGTTGAAGTTTTCAACGGGGATAAAGTATGTGAAATTGTAAAGGATAGGATATTGTCTTCATAAGTAGCAAGGGCTCCCCCTGAAGATGTGCATATAAGTAATTTGCTTTTGGAATGCAAATGCACATGGCAGGTTGTACTTGTGGAGATCCACTTCAACTTATGAAGATAATTCATCATGCATGAAATGATATAGCAAATAGAATGACATGTATAATGAAAAATGGAAGTCTGCAGAATGATCTAAGTGCGGAAGTTATCATCGCACATGCGGAATTTATCATCGCATCACAGTAAAGCAAATAAGTAGCAGACGACCATTGAGTTTAAGTGTTACAACTCAAAGAACCAAATGTATCAAAAGCGAGAGTTGTAAGCACGAGGCAAAATATAAAGCAACCGCCCATATGAACCCACTTGAAGACTATCAGACTCATATGCTTCTCCCCCTTTTGTCAGTAAGGACCAAAAAGGTTTGAAGACATAGAGCATCTACTCGTCCTCATGAGTAGGTGAAGCAGCAGGGTTGTCGTTGTTGTTTGGTGGTGCAGACGTACTTGGTGCAGTGTTGATGCGTGCAGAAGTAGGGGGCGGTGAAGTAGCATCATCTTCATCATCGATCACTCTGGCATTCATAGTTGTCGCGGAGGAAGAATAGTCAGAGTCTTCAAGGGATGGAGTTCGACGTAGGACAGCAGTCCGTGGAGGAGTGGAGTCAAACTTGAATCTTTCAGTGAAGCCATCGTCTTGAAGATCTGCTTCAGCACTAAGCAGCGTCAAACTCTTCCATGATCGCCGACAAGTCTCGTGTGCGAGAAATGCATTCTTGGTGGCAAGATTTCGAATGCAATTGACGTCCACCAAGAGGCTTTGCATCTGTCTCTTGAGCCAAAAGTGATGCTTATCTTGTTTCTGATGAAGTGCCACAAGAAGTTCTCGGTCATTGAGAACGCGAGAGCGCTTCGGAGGCCTTTGGGCAATGGTGCTTTCAGTAGCTTCAGTTTGTGCACGATGAGGCAGACGAGTGTTCCCAGCCATTGGATAGATACGTGTTACTGCTTGGACGCCTTCAATGGGTTGAGTGAAGCTTTGGTGCTCGACATTTTGAAGACAAAGAGGCTTCTTGTCAGGCTCAGAGTATATGGCTTCAACTAACATATCAACCTCTGGTAGAAAGATCAGATGATTGCGAGCAGAGGGCTGATAGTTGACAGAGGAGTGTCGCTTGATGAGGCGCATGACCCATGGAGCATAGAATTTCAGGCCAAAAAGGTCAGATCCAGACGCAGCAAGTTGCTGGATGAAGAATTCTTGTGAATTGAAGCTGATGCCATTGAGGATGTAAAAGACCAATGTCTTCATGGCTCCTTCAAGTTTGGTCGCTGATGAATGCCCTTTGATAGGCCATAGAGTTCGCCTGATGATGTGACAGATTGTGCGAGGCAGATACTCAAGGTCATCAACAAAGAACTCCTTGGGGTATTCAGTGTCAGATGGCAAAGGCTTCATCATGCTCAACATCTGGCTCATGTTGGGTTCTGGCTTATGGAAGATGCTCTCCAGTGCATTGCGGTGGAGTTGACAATCAGGTTCATACAGCTCTCCAGGAGTGGGTAGGCCTGTAAGCTCAATGACGTCAAGAGCTTTGACTTCATGATGAACATTTCCGGTCATCCACTCAAGAACCCATGTTTTTATATCCCTGTTGTAGCCGCGAATGTGGAGGGTAGCATATAATTGAAGCAAGAGTTCCTCATTCCAATGTTCTTTGTCTGTCACAAAGCTGAGTAGACCTGCATCACGGAAGCAGTCAAGTGCTTCTTCTAAGCATGGCAGTCCAGCAATGGCTTCAGTGTTGAGGCGCATATGAGGGAAAATGCGCCCTTGATCATACAGAACGCAGGAGTAATAGCTTCTCTGCTGATAGCTCCAGAAACGATCAGATGATATTCTTTGTTTGGAGTAGGGGTTCTTTGCGCTGTCAAAGAAGGTGTTGTGGCTTTTGAAGCCATTTGCATTGAGGGACCCTGTAGAGTTTGCAGTACCTGGGAACCTTGGCAGTCTTGGCTTTGGTTTCTGGACCTGAGGCCTATGCTCAACATGATAATCAAACTGAGGACCAGAGGCAGTAGGCGGAGGAACCAGAATGGGCCATCGGATAGTGGTTAGCTGACCATGATTGTATGCTTGCTCAATTGTATAGGGCCTTGGTGGCGGAACATGAGCAGTGACAACAGCTGAGGCTTCAGGCTGCACAACAGACACTTGAGGAGCAGGTGCAGCATTGGCTTCGGGCACACTGGTTGGTGCAGGCTCCACATTCACTTCAGCCATGATTATATCATTGGCTTCATTTGTGTTGGTGGTGGCAGCCTCAGCATTTTCAACCCCCACTTGATTAGCTGGAGGGTCGGGCACTGGCACGTTCACATCAGGAACAACTTCTGCAGTACTGGGGGGAGTAGGGACACGTACGTCTTCTTGATTGTCATCGGCTGATGCAGCCGGATTGTCTTCAGCAGCTTGGGCTTCAGACACGGAGACGTTCATAGTTGGAGTGGCTTCAGGAAACACTTGACGTGCAACAGGTTGGTGATGCACTTCTCCTTCTGGAACGCTCGAAAGAGGCACTTGAGGCCTTTGTCCTTTGCGAAGCCTGCGGAATGCTGGCAATGCCTTCAGAGATGGAGTTGGCTGGGCCTCAAAGTCTTCTTCTTCTTGCACAGGTGGTGTGACTTGTGGTTGTTGTTGGGGAGTACTTGGGGAGTCTTGTTGCTGTGGGTGATCATCCCATGATGCATCCTGAGCAATTGGCGTCAGGGGACGACCAATGCTGATGAGTTCGCTGTTCATGAGAACAGGCGATGATACCAAGTTGTGTTCGATCTGAGGAAGAACTTCATCATCTTCAACATTGTCATGGTGACCAATGTCTTCAGCAGCGGTGGGATCGACTGCTGGAATGTCTTCAGCTTCATGAGCCTCTGTGGAAGCAGGCTCATGAACTATCATCCGTCGTTCTTGGTGTTTAGATGCAGGGCGAACCACTGAGATAGGTTCAACAACTAAGGGCTCTGTGGGAGCAGCCCGATTCTTCTTGGTTTTGCGCTTCTTCTTGGAGGGAGCAACATCAGAGGCTTTAGTATTCTTCCTTTTTCTGGCTTCAGCCTCGGCAGCCCTCGTCTTCTTCTGTTCTGAAGCGGTTGACATGACCTTTGGCTTTGAGCCAGTCATGCTGCTTGGGAAGATTATGCGAGGTGCTTCCTGCCCTGAAGGTGCAGATTGAGTAGTAGATAGCTTCTTCTTCTTTGCAGCCATTCTGGGGTCAATGCCAGGACGACCAAGAGACTTGCGCTTCTCAGCCTCATTGTAGGCTAGCACACATTTGTCAGCCAGACTCTTCATACGCTCACGAGAGCCCTGAGCTTCTTCGCGCTTCTTGAGAAAGGCTTCTTTAAGCTCGTGCAGCATGGTCTTGAAGTTTCTGACATCTTGCACGCTGAGCTTTGCCACATGCTTCTTGAACTGAGCTTTCTCATAATCAATCTTGTGCTTCAGCTCAACGATGCGCTGAGCGAGAGTAGCTCAGAAGCAATGGCGCCATTGAAGGAGACGCTGAGGCCAATGGGAAGCTACAGATCTTCAAAGCTGAGATTTGGGGTGTCAAATCACTCATCAATGAAGTTATGGATGATTGCCACATCGAAGAGAGGCAAGTTATTGAAGATCTCTGCTTCTTCCTTGCTCTTGATCAGTTGCTCAAGGGCATCATCTACAAGATCTTCATCGCTGGACAGATCAATGGGTTCTTCTCGCAGAATGGCAGCAGGAGTCAAGGTCTGATCAGTATGCTTGATGATTTTCTTTGCCTTCTCCGTCTTCTTGGAGATACGTGATTGATCTTCAGACTGCACACTGTCTTTAGGAGGTGCAGTGGCCAGTGGCTTCACACGTGAAGCTTTTGGAGGTGCAGCTAATCTTGAAGCCTTAGGCTTCTTTAGCTTCTGCGGCTTCGGAGGAGGAGCTGGGGCTTCATTAGTGTCAGCATCATTATCAGAATGATCCAGTTTGGCACCTTGGACCAAGATGTAAGTAATGAGGCCATCAAGGTTGGAGAAGGGGCCAATGACATTTGGATCAGCATCACGTGAGCCGTCAGCACGGGGAGCAGAGGGACCAGGGTTGAAGTCTAATCCCAATGACTTCTTGTTTTCCTTGGCCGATGCCTTTGCGTGCTGGAAGTTGCGCTTGATGAGAGTATCGTCACGACACCAGAGCAATGATGATGGGTCGGCATTCTCAGGCTGAGGTCCACAGACCATACAAGGATAGAAACCCTGTGCAATAGCTTCAGCTCTGTTCTTGGGTTGAAGGCCTCGATAGAGAATATCACCCCAAGGACTTTTGATAGCATTCTTCTCTGCATATTCCTGGGTCGCGAACTTGTACTTGAACCATTCTTCAGCCCAATAGCGTCGAATCCATTGGATTCGTGTCTTGCGCCGATGATAATTCTCCTCAGGATCTGTCTTGTAAAGTTCTGCGAGGTCATCAGGCAAATATTTTGATGTTCCCCCACGACGCTGTCTGCCACCCTTCCTTACAGATTTCTCTGCGGCCATGAACTTCAAACTGAATGGCTTCAATACATTCAAAGGCTTCAAAGACTTTCGCTTGCTGGACAAACATGAACTGGCTTCGGGAGAGTTAATGTGATGCTGTAAGAATTCTGCAAATGAATGCAGACTATAAGAACCAAAGGATTCTCCCACGGACATGTACCTGTGACAGCATTAGAGATGCGAGGGAAGGGGAAGAGGTCATATGCATTCTCAGAAGATTTTGAAGATAAATCGGTTTGAAGACATTGACCTCATGATGCAAAGACATTCACTTATATGTTGAGAGTTGGTTCCAGATTTGTACGAATCCATGAATAAGTACAAGTGAGGAATCAAACTAGATATGAAGTTTAAGTGAATAGACTAGGCAGTATGAGATGCAGACAGAATAGATCTAACAATGTGTAGGCAGAAACCACTTTTGGTAGATAGCATGAATCTTTGAAGATCAAAAAGGCAGTAAAAATAGAGTTATATTTACCACACGAAGAACTGCTAGATGGGATGAACAGGAGACTGAGCAGTTCAATCCACCGTGCCCTAACTTGGCGACGGAGGATACCTACGGCGACGGCGGAGAGGACGATGTCCGCAGCCGGCGTGAGGACGGCGTCGGAGAGGTCGCGGCAGCTAAGCGCTTCGTCGCCGGCGTCGTCGAGAGCTAGCGGTGGCGCTAGGGTTTTGACGAGGTGGAGAGGTGGAAGAAGGTTTTCTTTACCGCATGGGAGATGTATTTATAAGGAAGTGTGCGGCACAGCGCAATTACGCAGGTGCCCCTGGCGGTTCACATCTGAGGGGCATGTGGCAAGCATGCAACATACTCAGAGTTGTCCCACGTTCCCACGCCCGCCAGGCATGTCGGATGGTTGTTCCGGCTTCTCCGGATATAGAAAATAAAGATGAGTCATTTAAAACAGACTTAATATTTGTCTCTGTGTCTTCTGCTGACTAGGACACAGAGAAGACATTCAACAGTTTCAATAGAATGCATATGATTTGGACAGATAGAGTTTGAGATAGAAAGCATAGAGAGATTAGGGTCCGATCACATTCACTTAGTTCAAAAGATTCAAATAGGAAGACATAGCTATAAGTGAATGCTGTAGAGGACAAAACACTAGTGTGTGTGTGTGTGTATATATATATATATATATATATATATATATATATATCAGAAAGCAATCAAATCATCATAGTGAAGAAAATCATGAAGATAAATTGAAACTGAAGACAAACCAAATGCGAAGTCATTGCAAAAATAACACCATGAGTGAAACACTTTAAATCGAGAAATTTGGTGGTGGCGTTACCCACCTTATAGGAAGTATTAGACCCAGACACTGCGCACAATTATCGTGGCACTCCGAAGTCATATTCCACGTTAATGTATTCACACTTAGAGTGTAAGTCTTCATTTATTGAAGATATACATTACTTTGTTGTTGCACATCTAAGTCATCAACATGCATAAGTGTTAGGATGTGTGCCTGATCACAGGACATTTGAGGATTCCAAGATATTTAGCTCACACCGTAACTTGCAAAACCTTTTCTCATCCAAGGGCTTTGTGAAGATATCTGCCAGTTGCTCTTCAGTGTTGACGTGAATGATGTCAATATCTTTCTTCATGACATGATCTCTGAGAAAGTGATGACGAATTTCAATGTGCTTTGTCTTCGAGTGCTGGACTGGATTGTTGGCAATCTTGATGGCGCTTTCGTTGTCGCAGAAGAGAGGCACTTGTTTCAGATTGATGCCATAGTCCTTGAGAGTTTGCTTCATCCATAGAAGTTGAGCGCAACAGGATCCGGCAGCAATGTATTCAGATTCAGCAGTTGAGAGTGATACACAGTTCTGCTTCTTTGAAGACCAACAGACAAGTGATCGACCCAGAAAGTGACATGTGCCTGATGTAGACTTGCGATCCACCTTGTCACCAGCATAATCAGCATCCGAGAATCCAACCAAATCAAATTTTGAGCCCTTTGGATACCATAATCCGAGTGTCGGGGTGTAAGCCAAATATCGAAGAATTCGCTTCACTACTAAGTGATGCGATTCTTTTGGTGCCGCTTGGAATCGAGCACACATGCAAACACTAAGCATAATATCTGGCCTAGATGCACATAGATAAAGTAAAGAACCAATCATGGAGCGGTATACCTTTTGATCGAACTCTTTACCATTGTCGTCGGGACCAAGATGGTGTTTGGCTGGCATTGGCGTCGTGTAACCTTTGCAATCTTCCATTCCAAACTTCTTCAGACAATCTTTGAGGTATTTTTCTTGAGATATGAAGATGCCATTCCTTTGCTGACGAATTTGAAGACAAAGGAAGAATTTCAGCTCACCCATCATGGACATCTGATATTGCTCTTGCATCATGTATCCAAACTCATCACTGTACTTCTGGTTGGTGCAGCCGAAGATAATGTCATCCACATATATCTGGCACACAAACAGTTCACCATCATATGTCTTCGTGAAGAGTGTAGGATCAAGGGATCCAGGTTTGAAGCCTTTGCTCTTCAAGAAGTCTTTGATTGTATCATACCAAGCCCGAGGTGCTTGTTTGAGGCCATACAGTGCTTTGTTTAGCTTGTACACCATATCAGGATGTTTTGGATCTTCAAAACCAGGTGGTTGAGCGACATATACTTCTTCTTCAATCTTGACATTGAGAAATGCACTCTTCACATCCATTTGATATAGCAAGATGTTGTGGTGGTTATCATAGGCTAGAAGTATGCGAATAGCTTCAAGCCTAGCAACAGGAGCAAATGTTTCATCAAAGTCAATTCCTTCAACTTGAGTATATCCTTGAGCCACAAGACGTGTTTTGTTTCTGACGACTTGACCATGCTCATCTTGCTTGTTTCGATATATCCATTTTGTACCAATAATGTTATGCTTGCGAGGGTCGCTTGACAAGTTCCCAAACAATGTTCAGCTTGAACTGTTGAAGTTCTTCTTGCATAGCTTGAATCCATTCAGGTTCCATGAAGGCTTCAGCAACTTTCTTGGGTTCTGATATTGATACAAACGAGAAGTGCCCACAGAAATTTGCTAACTGTGTTGCTCTTAAGCGAGTGAGTGGACCAGGTGCATTGATGCTATCAATTATCTTCTCAATTTGTACTTCATTTGCAACTCGAGGATGAACTGGACGAAGACTTTGCTCTTGCTGATCATTGTCATCATTGGGAGGATTGTCTTCGGTCTGAGCATTGTCTTCAGGTTGGTTAGGTGCAGAAATGATAAGTTCCTCTTCAGGCTGTGCTTCAGAAGGCATGATTTCACCAGTTCCCATCAGCTTGATAGATTCGCTGGGCGGAGCTTCGTCTAGTGTACTTGGTAGGAGTTCTCTTTGTGAATCATTTGTTTCATCAAATCGCACGTCCACAGTTTCGACGATTTTGTAGTGATAGAGGTTGAAGACTCTGTAGGAGTGCGAGTCCTTTCCATAGCCAAGCATGAAGCCTTCGTGAGCTTTAGTGCAAATTTTGACTTGTGATGGGGATCCTTGATCCAGCACCTAGCTCCAAATACTCTGAAGTAGCTGACATTTGGCTTCTTGCCAGTAAGGAACTCATAGGATGTTTTGTTCAGAAGCTTATGGATGTAAACACGATTGATGATGTGACATGCTGTATCAATAGCTTCAGGCCAAAACTTTCTTGGTGTCTTGTATTCGTCGAGCATTGTTCGAGCCATCTCAATGAGGGTTCTGTTCTTGCGCTCAACGATGCCATTTTGCTGAGGTGTGTATGGAGCAGAGAACTCATGAGTGATTCCCATTGTATCCAGATAAAGATCCAAGTCTGGTGTTCTTGAATTCAGTGCCATTGTCACTTATGATATGCTTGATCTTCACGCCATAATTGTTCATTGCTCGATTGGCAAAGCGTCTGAAGACATCTTGCACTTCAGTCTTGTAGAGAATTATGTGCACCCATGTGTATCTTGAGTAGTCATCAACAATGACGAAGCCATAGAGACAAGCAGTTGTTGTGAGGGTTGAGTAGTGAGTAGGTCCAAATAAGTCCATGTGTAACAGCTCAAAAGGTTGAGATGTCATCATGATTGTCTTCGAGGGATGCTTGGCCCTAGTCATCTTTCCAGCTTCGCAGGCACCACACAGATGATCCTTCTTGAACTTGACACCCTCGATGCCTATGACATGCTTCTTCTTGACTTGTGTGTGTAAGTTCCTCATGCCAGCATGCCCCAGCCTCCGATGCCAGAGCCAGTATTCTGAAGCTTTTGCGAGAAGACATACGGCAAGCTGTGGACCTGCTGAGAAATCTACCATGTATAGATCATCTTTTCGATACCCTTCAAAGACTAGAGACTTGTCAGATTCCATTAGTACAAGGCAACGATATTTTCCGAATAGCATAATCATGTTCAAGTCACAAAGCATTGAGACAGACATTAAGTTGAAACCAAGGGATTTAACAAGCATCACTTTATCCATGTGTTGATCCTTTGAGATTGCAACTCTACCTAGACCCAATACCTTGCTTTTACCAATGTCAGCAAATGTGATGTGACTCTTGTCGGATGGACGTAAGGTTGAGTCCATGAGAAGACTTCGATCACCAGTCATATGATTTGTGCATCCGCTCTCCATAATCCATTCTGAAGCTTTTGGTGACATACCCTACAGTGCAGTTAGGAGGATAGGCTTCACAAGGAGTGTTGTGAAGCATAAGCATTTGACACACACAAGGATTGTCACAGCTTAGATCAAGGTTAGGACTCATAGTATGACTGGTAAGCGATTCAGATGTGAAATATATAGTAAGACATTTTATCATGCGTCCTTAATGTTTTTTAGGTCCCCAGCAATAGCATCGGACGCCTGTGATTGCAGACTGGAGACCTTTCTCTGCAAAAGAAAGTTAATTCTTCTTCACCACCCACATTTTCAGGGGTGGCTTAGAAGCAATGAGTCTAAGTGCAGCATCTGAGAATTTTGGCTTTGGATCCCTAGCAAATAGCCTTGCAGGAGATGAATGATACTCATATGAATAAGCAGAAAAGTTCTTAGTTCTATGAACATAGTGGTTTGAAGACACACGCTCATATTCATAAGTCTGAGTATGATTTCCCTGCAAAACATTGGCGTTAGGGTGACTCAGGTGAGTCCTGTATCTGTATGAAGCCTTTGGGCCATATGAAGCCATAGGTCTGGGGTTTGTCTTCTTCCTTGGTGGTGTCATGACGACATTCACATGAAGATTCTCAATGAACTGCTTAGGTACCCAGATCTTCTTCATAGGTGGTCCATTCCTGCAGTTAGTACCAATATACCTGGCAAACACTTCACCATTCTGATTCTTGAACAGCTTATAGTTTGCATCAAAGGATTCATCAATGATAATAGGATTAGCACAGGTAAAGCCAGATAAGGTGGATGGATCCACTGAAGGTTCCTTTGCAGCAACCCATGTGGTTTTGGGATACTGCTCAGGCTTCCAGTAGGAGCCATCAACATTCATTTTCCTCTCAAACCCAACACCCTCTTTCCTAGGGTTTCGGTTCAGAATCTGCTTTTTGAGGACATCACAGAGTGTCTGATGTCCTTTCAGACTTTTATACATCCCTGTTTCAAGCAATTTCTTCAACCTAGCATTTTCATCAGCAATAGTAGTGGTATCCTCTGCAGAGGGGTTAGTTACCACATCAGTAGTTGAAGACAATGCAACAGTAGCAGCAGTGGAACATTCAGCAAAAGAGGTAGCGTTATCACGCTCAATGCATTTTAGACATGGTGGTTCAAATTCATCCTGAGCGGGACTGATCTGTTGAGCGCGAAGTGACTCATTTTCTTTTTGAAGATCTTCATGAGCCGCTCTCAATTTCTCGAGCTCTTGCTTCCTTTGAAGATAATCATAGGAGAGCTTTTCATAAGTGGTTGAGAGCGTTTCATGACGACTTTCAAGTTCTTGGTACTTAGCATGAAATTTTTTTATGTCTTCAACTAAGGACTGCGAACGTGTCATTTCCGCGTCCAACAGGTCATTGCTTTTGTCTAACAGTTTTTGAGTATGTTCCATAGCTTTTTGTTGTTCAGTTGCAATCTTAGCAAGTGTTTTGTAGCTGGGTTTGGATTCACAATCAGAGTCATCTTCACTTGATGTTTGGAAGTAAGCATCACGTGATTTTACCTTGGCACCTCGTGCCATGAAGCAGTAGGTGGGAGTAGGATCGTCTTCGTCATCAGCTTCAGCGTTGGTGTGGAAGTCATTGTCTTCAGTGTTGAAGATGGACTTGGCAACATAAATTGTGGCTAGAGCCAGACTTGCAACGCCAGGGTCGGACTCCTCTCCAGACTCCACCTCCGCCTCCTCAGAAGCAGACTCCTCCTCTGAATCCATTTCCTTGCCAAAAAAAGCACGAGCCTTGCCAGATGAGCTCTTCTTGTGTGATGAAGACTTGGAAGAAGACTTAGAAGAAGACTTTGAGAATTTCTTCTTATTCTTGTCATCAGAATCATATTCTTTGTTCTTCTTCTTCTTCTTCTCATTGTCCCACTATGGACACTCAGATATGTAGTGACCGGGTTTCTTGCACTTGTGGCAGGTTCTCTTCTTATGGTCATGGGTGGAAGCTTCATCATTCCTTGAGCTGGATCGTGAAGACTTTCTGAAGCCTTTCTTCTTGGTGAATTTCTGGAACTTCTTCACAAGCATAACAATTTCCTTTCCAATGTCTTCAGGATCATCATAACTACAGTCAGATTCTTCTTCAGATGAGGAAACAACTTTTGCCTTCAATGCGCGAGTTCGGCCATAGTTGGGACCATAGATATCTCTTTTCTCAGAAAGCTGGAACTCATGTGTGTTGAGCCTCTCAAGTATATCAGACGGATCAAGTGTCTTAAAGTCAGGACGTTCTTGTATCATAAGGGCAAGGGTGTCAAAGGAGCTGTCAAGTGATCTCAGTAGTGTCTTGACGATTTCATGCTTGGTAATCTCAGTTGCGCCGAGAGCTTGAAGCTCATTTGTGATGTCAGTGAGGCGATCGAACGTGAGCTGGACATTTTCATTGTCGTTTCTCTTGAAGCGGTTGAAGAGGTTGAGAAGAACACTGATCCTTTGATCTCTCCGGGTTGAGACGCCTTCGTTGACCTTGGATAGCCAGTCCCAGACTAGCTTCGACGTTTCCAGAGCACTCACACGGCCATACTGTCCTTTTGGTCAGATGACCACAGATAATGTTCTTGGTAGTAGAGTCCAGTTGAATGAACTTCTTGACATCAGTAGGGGTGACACCTTCACCAGTTTTGGGAACGTCGTTCTTGACGACATACCAGAGGTCGACATCAATGGCTTCAAGATGCATACACATCTTATTCTTCCAGTAGGGATATTCAGTTCCACCGAACACGGGGCAAGCAGTGGAGACTTTGATTATCCCTGCAGTCGATATAGCTAAAACTCCAAGTGGTTAAACCGAATCACACAGAACAAGGGAGTACCTTGCTCTGATACCAATTGAATGTGCTAGTTATCGACTAGGGGGGTGAATAGGCGATTTTAATGAAAGTCTTCAAAACTTGGATGTTTTCAAGACAAACAATAGAAATGACCTAATTGACATGCAGCGGAAGATAAACTACGACAAGCAAACCATAGTCAAGTATGCAATGAGGTGAAAGTACAAGACTAATAGCAGCTAAGTAGTAAGGATCAGGATGGAAGATAGTATGAAGCCAATCAACGATAGTAGTCAAGCAATGAAGTCAAACAGGTACGACAGATAGACAGTGACTACACGAAGACAAACTTAAGTAAA
The DNA here is from genome assembly GCF_002162155.2 of Triticum dicoccoides. Taxonomy (NCBI): domain Eukaryota; kingdom Viridiplantae; phylum Streptophyta; class Magnoliopsida; order Poales; family Poaceae; genus Triticum; species Triticum dicoccoides. Next base: position 713,341,267 of record NC_041383.1, read on the forward strand.
GGAAGGGAGAGGATGGAACCAGTCACTTGTTGAAGACATGGGATTTATTGGACCAGTTCCAGTTGCTGTGACAACTGTACGTCTAGTTAGGGAGGCTGAGATTCAACTCACAAGACCGCGTCTTCACCTTGTTCCCCTTGAGCTAAGGACACACAGTCCTCGCCCAATCACTCTGTTAAGTCTTCAAGGTAGACTTCCGAACCTTCACAGACTTCGTTCACCGGCAATCCACAATGACTCTTGGATGCTCAGAACGCGACGCCTAACCGGCTGGAGGATTCACAGTCCTCAAGTGTAATAAGTCTTCAGGTCACACAGACAGAAAGACTTCAGTGATGCCTAACACTCTTTGGCTCTGGGCGTTTGGGCTTTGTCCTCGCAAGGATTTCTCTCTCAAAGGCTTCGAGGTGGGTTGCTCTCAAACAACAAAAGCCGTGCACTAACTCTGAGCAGCCACCAATTTATGGTGTAGGGGGTGGGCTATTTATAGCCACAAGGCAACCCGACCTGATATGTCCGAAATGACCCTGGGTCACTAAGGAACTGACACGTGTTCCAACGGTCAGATTTCAAACACACACGGCAACTTTACTTGGGCTACAAGCAAAGCTGACTCATCCAACTCTGGATAAGATTTGCTCTCATTGTCTTCGCTCGAAAACATAGGATTTGGGTTGAGCATCACTTCAGTCATTCTGACTTTGTTCACTTGGACCCCACTTAACAGTATGGTGGTTCCTATGACTCAACAAAGAAGAAAAAGGAAACGACGAGATGACACAGTCTTCGCGCTCCATAGTCTTCACTCAATGTCTTCTCATTTCATAGTCTTCAATATGAATATCTTCATATTCCACCACTGTCTTCAATGTCTTCATACATTTTTAGGGGTCATCTCCGATAGGTAAACCGAATCAATGAGGGACATCACCTGCGTTATCCTGCAATTCTCACAAACGCATTAGTCCCTCAACCAACTTTGTCGTCAATACTCCAAAACCAACTAGGGGTGGCACTAGATGCACTTACAGAATCTCAATGTGCTTGGTCTTGCTATGTTGAACCGGATTCTCGGCGATCTTGATGGCACTTTCATTGTCACACCAAAGAGGCACTTTGTCACATTTGACACCATAATCCATCAAAGTTTGCCTCATCCATAATAATTGGGCACAACAACTTCCGGCAGCAATAGACTCGGCTTCGGCTGTGGAGAGAGATATACAACTTTGCTTCTTTGAAGACCAATTTACCAATGACCTCCCTAGAAATTGACATGAACCGGAGGTGGACTTGCGATCAACCTTGTCTCCGGCCCAATCCAAATCTGAGTAACCCATTAACTCAAATGATGATCCCTTGGGATACCAAAGGCCCAAGTTTGGGGTATGAACCAAATATCGAAGGATCCTTTTCACTGCCGAATAGTGGCTCTCCTTAGGAGCAGATCGAAATCTTGCACACATACACACACTCAACATAATATCTGGCCTAGATGCACAAAGGTAAAGCAAGGAACCGATCATAGAGCGATATACCTTTTGATCCACTTCTTTACCATTTGGATCAAGATGAAGTTGACCATTTGTGGCCATGGGTGTCTTCTTTGGCTGGATATCTTGCATTTTGAATCTCTTGAGCATGTCTTGGATATAACGAGATTGATTGATGAAGGTTCCGCCTCTCAATTGCTTCACTTGAAAACCGAGAAAGAACTTCAACTCTCCCATCATGCTCATTGCAAATTCCTTAGTCATAAGATTCGCAAACTCAACGTTAATAGCATGGTTAGTTGACCCAAAGATAATATCATCAACATATATTTGGCAGACAAACAACTCTCCTTTTACCCTCTTTGTAAAGAGAGTGGAATCTATTACCCCAATCTGGAACCCTTTCTCGCTTAGGAACGCCGTAAGGTGATCATACCAAGCATGAGGTGCTTGTTTGAGTCCATAGAGTGCCTTATGGAGTTCATAAACGTGAGAGGGATGATCGGGGTCTTCAAAACTAGGAGGTTGCTTGACATACACTAACTCCTTAAGAGGACCATTAAGAAAAGCGCTCTTAACATCCATTTGATATAATTTGAAATCATAATGAGAGGCATAAGCAAGCAAGATGCGCATGGATTCGAGACGGGCAACGGGGGCAAAAATTTCACCAAAGTCCAAACCTTCAACTTGGGTGAAACCTTGTGCCACTAACCTTGCCTTGTTCCTTATTACTTGTCCATATTCATCTTGTTTGTTCTTGAAAATCCACTTTGTTCCAATGACATTATGAAATTCCTTGGGTCTTTCTACAAGGGTCCATACTTTGTTGTGTGTGAAGTTGTTGAGTTCTTCATGCATGGCATCTATCCAATCCGGATCGTCAAGTGCATCTTCCACCTTAAGGGGTTCAACACAAGAGACAAACGAGTGATGTTCACAAAAGTTTGCCAAACGTCTACGAGTAGTTACCCCCTTTTTGATGCTTCCATAGATGTTCTCGGTGAGGTGTTGAAGATGTTTCAGCTTGGCGGCCACTTTTTGCTCTTTGCGGTCAAGCTCTTCTTCACTTGGTTTTGGACTTGATGAAGAGGCTTGCCCTTGAGATTGCTTTAACCTTGGAGACACTCTTCTCTTTGCAACCACAGGTTCTTGCTCTGTAGGAAGTGATGACGATGAAGACACATGTGGTTGGGGTTGATCTTGATCATGATCATGACTTTGAGCTTGATCTTGAGCCTCAACGATTGGTTCTTCATTATTCGGAAGAGTTTGCTCTAGATCTTGCTCAGGAATATGAGGGTCTTGATCTTGTTCTTGGATAGGTTCATTATTTCCCGAAGCATCTTGGACAAGTGGTGTCGGTGATGACTTTCCTTGTGGAGAATCCTCAAGAGGGGCTCTTATTCCTTCTTCTTCTACTTGGACATGGGGTGTTTCTTGTGGGAGAATGTGGCCTATCCCCATTGTCCTTATAGCTTGTGAAGGAGCCTCATCACCTACAACACTAGGAACAATTTGCTCCATGCGGGAGCCGTTATCTTCATCAAACTCCACATTTACTGTTTCCTCAATGCATCCAGTGGATTTATTGAGAACTCGGTAAGCATGAGAGTTTGATGCATATCCAACATATATGCCCTCATAAGTTCTAGACTCAAATTTAGCTAACCGGGATTTTTTGTTTAAAATGAAACACTTACAACTGAATACCCGAAAGTATTTGATGTTGGGCTTTCTCCCGATTAGGAGCTCATAAGGGGTCTTGTTCTTGAGCTTGCGAAGATAAAGCCGGTTTGAAGCATGGCACGCGGTGTTGATGGCTTCTGCCCAAAGCTTGTATGGTGATTTGTACTCATCAAGCATGGTCCTACCATCTCAATAAGAGTCCGATTCTTCCTCTCCGCAACCCCATTTTGTTGGGGAGTATATGGTGAGGCATATTGGTACTTTATCCCCTCTTCACTCAAGAAATCATCCATTGTATAGTTTTTGAACTCGGTGCCATTGTCACTCCGGATTGCCTTGATCTCACAGTTATGTTGAGGTTGAGCTTCTTTGGCAAAGTTGATGAGGGTTTCTTGAGTTTCATCTTTAGTCTTGAGAAAGAACACCCAAATATATCTTGTGAAGTCATCAACAATGACAAGGCAATATCTCCTTCCTCCCAAACTATCATATGTTGGAGGCCCAAATAGATCCAAATGGATAAGCTCGAGGGGCCTCAAGGTGGTGATGATAGTCTTCACCTTGTGAGCTTTTTCATGAAGCTTTCCGGCAATGCAAGCACTACAAGGACGATCTTTGGCAAAAGACACATTGGTTAGTCCAAGAATGTGCTCCCCCTTTAAGAGAGCTTGTAAATTTCTCATGCCCACGTGGGCTAGCCTACGGTGCCATAGCCACCCCACGTCGGCCTTGGCCATTAGGCATGTTGCAAGATGAGTTTTCTCTTTCGAGAAATCAACCACGTAAAGGTTGTCTTCAACATGCCCAACGAAGACCACTTTGAGATTGCTTCTCTTAAAGACGGTCACATGGAATTCACCAAAATGTGAATCATATCCGGCACGAGCCAATTGAATAGTTGAAAGTAAATTGTAGTGAAGGGATTGGACAAGCATGACATTTGAAAGAGATGAATCATTAGAGATTACCACCTTGCCCAAACCTAATACCTTGCCCTTGCTATTGTCACCGAAGGAGATGTTCGAAGAGGCCTTGAGTGAATCAACGAACTCCATGAGCATCTCCCTTTCTCCGGTCATATGATTGGTGCATCCACTGTAGATCACCCATTGAGTTCCACCGAAGACATAGTCCTACAATAATCAAACTTTGGTTATAGGTACCCATTTTGCAATGGGTCCTGGTGAGTTAGCAACAAGGATCTTGGGAACCCAAATAGTCCAAGCATAATCATCATACTTAGTTCCAACAAATTTTGCAAAGGTATGGCCATCATCTCCTCTCATGAGAACATATGATGGATTGTTCTTGCCGGCAAAATTCTTGGGAATGGCCTTGTCCCTAATGACCTTTCCATTCCCAACACCCTTCCTTTCCTTCTCCTTCTCCTTGTGCCCTTCATGCACAAACACTACCTTTTGGGGAGGGGAAGGAGTCGGACCGATCTTCTTCTTGTTCTTCTTCTTCCTTTTCTTACCACTCTTAGATGCGGGATTAAACCCAACTCCCTCCTTGGCAACACACTCCTTTTGGTTGCTCAAGAGGTCATTTAGATTTTTCTCCCCTTGGATGCATGATACAAGCCCTTTCCCAATTTGAGCTTTCAACTTCTTATTTTCCTCTTGAAGGAAAGTGCAATCATGAGCAAAGTTAGCAGTACAAGCATCATCATTTAAATCAATATGAGGTACGCAAGTGAGAGCCTTAATGGTTGTAGCTTTTAGTTGGGCATAAGACTCGGTGAGGGCAATGAGATCACCTTTGACAACCTTGGAACTAATCACAAGGAACTCATGCTCCTCAACAAGTCTTGTATGGTCAACTAGAAGCTTTTCAACTCTAACGTTAAGAGCATCTTTATTCTCAAGAGCAAGTTGCAAAGCATCGTTGGTTTTAACAAAGTCAATTTGATGAGCAGATAAGGGTTCCTCAAGTGATGCTCTCATGACACTCTCTTCATTAAGTTCGTGCTCGAGGAGATCCACTCTCTCTTTTTCCTCTATAAGGAGGTTCTCAACGTTCTCAATATCGTGTTCGGCAAGTGACTTAAGGAGATCGCCAAAACGAGCACGAGCTTCACCATGAAGAGTTTTCATGAAAGCCATTAAGAATTCCTCATCATTATCCACACCCTCCTCACACTCATCCTCCACTATCTCACATGAGACATTGGGAGTGTAGTTGTCGGGTTTCTTGGGTTCGGACTTAGCTTTTACCTCTTTGGACATGAGGCACCGATGAGTGAATGGCTTGTCCTCGTTTGGAGAGTCGAAGAGCCCGGTGGTGGAGGAGGAGGTAGTGGCATGCATGGCAAAGGCGGCCATGCCCACTTGATCATCATCACCGTCATCTTCATCTCCAGACATGTATTCTTCATGACAAGAGCCTTGTCATCCTTCCTCTTTGCAAACTTGGTGAACTTCTTCTTCTTAAGCACAAGCTTCTCGGACTTGTCTTCATGTCTCTCATATGGACAATCATGAACAAAGTGTCTTGGGCTATCACAATTGTAGCATTTCCTTCGTCCAAAAGATCTTCCTTGAAGATTTCTTCCTTTGTTTGCCATGGTCCCGGAGTACTTTTTGACTAAGAGAGCCAAGTCTTCCGCAAAATCATTTGCCAGACACGAGGTGTCATTATCCTCCTCACCTATCTCTTCACTCACTTCTTCCTCCCTTGAGGGTTGGCTCACCACTTTCTTGGCCTTCAAGGCAAGATTGGAGTTCTTGGTTGCTTGAGCTATTGCAAATGTTTTCTTGGACTTGGTTTCCAAAAGAACATGGGTAGAGAAGGTGTAAACAACTTGAGGCGAAGTCAGCTTGTGATAGTCTGGACGTTAATGAACCATCATGACCATGGTATGTTCCGTGAGAACCATAGCATCTATGAACTTGTCCTTGATGAAGTCATCATTTGCCCAAATGCACCCAAAGGTTCTCAAGTTGAGCACAAGAGACTTCAACCTTTGGTAAACCTCTTCTGCGGACTCACCCTCATTCCTCACAAAGAGATTAACTTCTTGTTTGAGCAAGGCCAAACGAGATCTTCGAATTGCTTCATCCCCTTCAAGAGCCTCCTCAACGCAATCCCAAATTTCCTTTGCGGTTTTGAGAAGAGCAATGGAATCACTATAGTCTTCAGTCACAGCGTTGCGAAGCATGTTTTGTGCGGTAGCATTGAGTTGATCGTCAACTGCTTCTCTTGGAGTGAGATTCATTGGGTCCTTGGGGTTGAATCCATTGACCACAATCCACCACAATTGAGTTGAAGCACTGCGCATGTGAGACTCCATATCTAGCTTCCACTTAGCAAAGTCATTAGCTTTCAAAGGGGGCGGAGGCCCAACAGGATTAATGCGGGGATGTTGCAAGGGTTGAGGAGAGTAAAAGGGTTCCACGACATTGTACTTGTGAACTTGAGTACGAGACGGAGAAGCAAGAGGTTCCCTCGAGTCATACGCATCATGAACTTCATTTGGATTAAACGAGTTTGATGCGGACGTTGATGGCTTTAAGAGGGCATCAATTTCCTCCTTGACCGAGGCCCGAACCTCTTTCATCATAGAGACTTTGAGGTCCGCAAACATTGAAAGAAGATCGGCCACGGTCAAGGGGACATTCGGGTTAGGAGGAGTGGCGGGAGCAACGACAGGAGAACCAAGTGTCTCGGTCGTGGCGGGGGGTTGGTTTTGATCATCCTCCGCAACGGGTAAGTCACCTCCCTCATTCCCTAGATCGACCATATCCTCAAATGTTGTAAAACCTTATATTAGAGCACGAGGCTCTGATACCAATTGAAAGGATCGATACGGTCGACTAGAGGGGGGGTGAATAGGAGACTACAAATTTTAATCTTTCTTGTAGATTTTAAGGCTTAGCGGATAAAAGAGTTCACTAGATATGCAACTAGGTGAATGCAACCTATATGACAAGCAAGCTCCAAGATAAATATACTAGGCAACAAACTACTTAGCAAGCCAACAAGCATACAACAACAAGGAAAGGTGCGGGAAAGGATTAACCACAAGTGAGACGAGGACGCGGATTTTAACCCGAAGTTCACTCTTCCTTGGGGAAGAGATAATCTCCGTTTGGAGCAGTGCCGGAGCCAAAGCTTGCGAAACGCCACCAAAAGCTCACCGTATTCTCCTTCGAGTCACCCCCAACGGATGAGCCTCGAAACACTCGGGGTTGGTCTTGAAGGCGACCACCACACCTTTACAAACTTCTTCGGAGCACACGACAAGCAAGGAAGCTTCCGGAGGAACCTCTAGCCCCCTAGGAGCCCAAGCTCCAAGAGTAACAAGTCAATGGGGAAGAAATGTTGCGGGGAACACGATTTGGTTTGGTCAAGATGTAGATCGGGTCTTGCTCTCCCAATCCCCAAAGTTTCAACAAGTTTGGGTGGAGGGATTGAGAGTATTGAGCAAAAGGGGGTGTAGCAATGGTGGAGCTCAACAAGACATTAGGGTTGGAGGTTGGAGGTGGAAGAAGGGCCTTTATATAGTGTTCATGGGCTGGTGGGGATTTCTGCCCGTTGGACCCCGTGCGCACGGGCTAAGTCAGCCCCGTGCGCACGGGGTACTCAGAGACAATCACGCCACCCCGTGCGCACGGGGGTCAAAAGACCCCGTGCGCACGGGGTACCCAGAGAGTTACGTAGTACCCCGTGCGCACGGGGGTCAAAAGACCCCGTGCGCACGGGGTACCCAGTAGCTTTCTGTTGCAACTTTCTGAGTACCACAGCATACACACTAGGTCCTTATTAGGTGGTCGGAGTGGGAAGGGTAAGAGAGTAAGGCTCGGCAATGGCATTCCCACACGACATTTATCCACACAAACCCCTCTTAATAGTGCGGTCTTTCCTACGACTCGAAGCAAACCAAAACTAAACCTTCGAAGCGTCGAAAGACAACGCCTTTGTCCTTTTTGAAATGGGGGGTCGCACATCTCCATCGCGGGCACTTAGAACCAATAACCTGAGATAAAATTTAGCAACCGATATTAGTTCAACTAACCACATTGTCATCACACCAAAATAAAGCATAAGCGCCACTCGCACTTTCAAGTACATACACAACATACTATTTAAATAACTAACATGTTGATTTAAGGTCCTTATGAAGCCCTTAAGTACCTCACACAACTGGCTAGTGTTGAAATTGATGTCAGTCTCCTTTTGCTTGTTTACTATGTAATTTACATGCAATGGAATCGATTGTTTTTTATGTGCCAAATAACTTGCATGTATGGTCTGTGAAAGGAAACAAAACGGTTCCTATGTCTCTTGTATATCTCTTGAGCTGTAGTCTAGTTTGCTTATTTGCTAGTGTTTTCTGGTGGTGTCAACTACTCCTTGGTTGTTATTTATGTGTTATTGGGGACTGACTTTGCAATGCAACATGGTTGAGATGCTTGTTGATAAAATTGAATGGCTAAGATGCCTTGTATGTTTAAAATTGAATGGTTGCATTGAACTCTAGTGGTCGGCTTGTCAGCCATAAAAGTTGAAATTGAGGTCAATGAAATCTTTAGTCATTGTTTGCCCTCGTTGTTTAATTTATTGGGTGATGAAACAACCAACTTTTGGTTGAAGCATCAACCATTTTTCCAAAGAATATGAATGTTGCTATTTTTATTTATAACTAGTCACAGGCGCAAAACATGTAGCAATGAGAACTCAACAGGAACATTCATCACGTCTAGCTGGGTAGTAGCCAATCTTCATCGATTTGATATTGTCCAAACCGCCCCGAACCGGACCCATTGCCATCCTTCATTAGCATGGGAGGTAACTCAACTCTGTTTGTTCCATTCTTTGATCTGTATGTAATAACATATACAAGGCACACACATGAACAAATTGAAATCTGCCATAGGCCACGACTTGCTTCTAATCAATGCTATCGAGAATGATGTCGATGGTGAGCCGGTTGTTGCGGCTGAAGCAGCAACCATAGTCGTGGAGGCCCTTGCCCATGAAAAAGAAAAAAAAGAAATATCAATCTAACAAAAAGGAAAAGAAAAGGAATCAAAACTTCGTCCGGGTTTATTAGGCCCCTTTTATTTGGAGCTTTAGTACAAAATTGTATTAAAGCTGTGTCAATTAATTTGGATCGGAGGGAGTAATATAATGTAAAGTGTATGTCATAAAAATTATACTAGGGAAAAGCCCTTTCAAATACAAATCCAATAATATACTTTTTGTTTCGTAGAATTTATATTTTTGTTAGTTAATAAATGGTCAAAGTTTGACCCAAAATACTAGGAGGGCCTATAAATCTGGACCGAGATAGTACTTTCGAGGGCCTATAAATCTAGACCGAGATAATACTTCAGAACACGCGCTAGCCAAGGAAATAGAACTAAAAAAGGCGGTCCTCAGATGACCTAGCACATGTGATGAAACCACATTGATGTCACGTTATTTCATGGGATGGGTCTGCTTGTAGTCAGATGGCTTCACGTCTTTTCACATGATGGCCACAGTGGCCTGGTGGGATGGAGCAACTAGCATAGAAAAGCAGCTTCAGGTGCAAGAATAGAAAAACGAAATCTGAGCCATTGGATGGGAGATGATTGGCACAGATCATGGTGGAGGAGACTGTTCCCACTTAATGTACATTTGACGAAACACCCCCTAGAAATAGATAGATATGAACCCTCACTTTTGCAGTAACAACCTCATGTCCCTCGTCCATTTCCAAATCTGCAGAACATTGATGCCAACCCTTTCAAGCATGTCAATATTCCATTATATGTGAAAAATTAAGTCACCCCCTTGACGCACAACTAAATGTATATGTCATACTGGATCATCCAAAACAGAACTACTATTTTATACGGATTATGCAACATAAAATTAAAGTCAACATTAAGCTTATCTAGTAATATGCACCCACATCTGAATAGGCTGGTCAAAATCTATGTGAGCAAGGTATTCCATTTCTGGGTCCACTTTGATCAGTGGCGGAGCTATGTTGGGGCCAGGGGGGGCCGCTGCCCCCCCAGCCTTTTACCAATTTCTGAAGAAATTTTTTTAGGGAGACTTAGATTAGAACATTTTTAGCATTTGGCCCCCCCAGACACTGATGATT
>NC_041383.1:713351993-713358836 GCF_002162155.2 Triticum dicoccoides
AGAGTTTTTCGGCTAGCTCCGCCACTGACTTTGATCCACATACAATGATACATAACATGAGATGATTATCTTTATTAAATGACCAGCAAAACTGAATATTAAGTGCTACTAAAATGATCACCGCTCAACGAGCATTCTAATTATACTGTACTAGCTTTATTTTTTAGATCATACACGTACATGACAGAATATTATTCAGTTGAACTTTGCCTCCAGCTCTAATGCTTGTCGCTCATCGAGCTTCATTTGCAGGGTTAGATAACACCAAAAGAATATGATTCAGTTCAACAGAGGAACTAAAATTATCTTGCGGGCAAATGAGCTTCGCCCTTGCTGTCGTAAACAAGAGAAGCCTTTGTTAAACACTTCTTCTGTCCATATGAACTTTGGATGCTTCTGTTGACAGAGCATCACTCATCTACAAAAACACGAACAAGTTTATAGTTCACATCAGAAGGCAAGAAATTGGAAATAATTATGTTCTTTGGTGGACTAAATGATTGTAAGGAAAACAACAAAGCACACGTGAATATAATGAAGTTCGGCTTGAGCTTGATTTGCATCACGAGCCAAATGGTGAGCTCTAGCTCAGCTCGCGAGCTTAGGGATGAGCTCAAGCTCAAGCTTGACTCATCGGAGGCTTGACGAGCTCGCAAAGCCCGATATTGTTTTATTTACAAAATTCGACCAACACATTACACATGTGATTGAGCTTACATTAAAATTCGACAAGCACAGTACTACTCTAACTTTCATGCATTTGTACTGAAATTAACTTGATTGAGTTTCTGTTAAATCAGATAACTCAAAACTTCTTTCAAAACAAATATTGTGCTTAAACTTTTCATGCAGAACGGCAGATTTTGTAATATTAAACAGCTTACATGTAAAAAAAGACCCGGATGGGCACACTCAGAGAGTACACAAGCATAAAAATACAATCTTGTAACACAACCTAGCATGCAAATAGCTTTAGAAAAGAACTGCAGATGGAAAAGTCTTTCCGGTGTAAAAGAAACCTAACTTTGATTCAGCTTCAAGTGTAGCATTGATGCTTCCCTCTGCTACTTTAATTGACCATGCTTTCAATCGACTTGGATTCCAATCTGCAGGGCGAAAAACTTCAATGAGCAACCATTGAGAGATCAAGAACATAAAAGAACAACGCTGCACTTAGTATTCATATATACTGCATATAGAATGGCATTTACAGCAGAATACTAGCACTGAACATTTACAACAGAATACTACAAAAATATAAAGATTTTGGGATTGGATTGGGTCCAAAATTTGGCATGAGACAAAAACTTGACACTTGATTTGCCAAATACTGGCAACTTTTGATAGTGCCAAAATTGGTATACATAATCTTATAGGCACTAAGTCACTAAAGGGTTCACTCTCCCCACTAAACCATTCAAACCCCTTGTGCTACATACTTTATAATACAGATAGCACAACCTTAGCATGTTCTCAGAATCAATGTAACCAAAGCATCAACAGATTAATGATCTACAAGCTAAAACATGGCATCATTTGACTTCATGTTCTGATTAGCATTAGGCATCAGCTATCTAAGCATGCACTCTGTTCCTGTTTTCACGGATGGTTATCCATGAATTTTATTGGTTCTCGTATTAATCTAGGACACTCTGTAAATAGCATGAGTCATCCAAAGCAGAATCCAGATCTATAAATCACATGCCAATATATGACGATAATACCACATGTGATTGCCATCACCGCGTAATCCAACTGATATTTCAGTGATTTCACATGGTACCCCATTAGTGTCCTGTGGCAATTGCTCTGATTTAATGTCTCCATGAACCGCGTCATTAAGGCCCAGCCTTCTTCTCGGTCCCTCATCTGCCCTCACAGATCTTTGACGAATGCGCATACATAAATCTATATGGGAGAGGGGGGAATGGGAGGATCGTAGTATACCTTGATGCTGAGCGTGAGAGGCGAAGGAGGAGCCCACCACCGGCTTGCCGCCGGCGAGCTAGGACCTTGACAAGGGACGGAGGCACGGATCACACCGACGAGCTGCTCCTGGGCCTGAGTGGGGAAGGGGTGAGTAGCCCACCACCGACTGCTGCTAGAAGGGGGCGAGCTGCTGCTGTTAACGGAGATGAGGAGGATGCGGATCTCGGCCGTCGCTACTCCCCCGCTACCGTCCGCAAGCGGGAGGGAGATGGGCGAGGGTGACTCGTGGTTGCGTTCGGAGGAGGATATCGGGAGCAAATTAATCAGAATCGAGGGTCCTTATTGCTAACTGTCCGCATAGATCCCACCACGATAATTTGTACCACTCATCCCAATTTGGACGGCCCAGATCTATTTTTCTATTTTTTTCACCTGAAGCTCTTCTTTTATTCTAGTCGTTCCCGTGGGGTGTCCAAGCGACGCAGGAAAAAAAAACCACTGATGGAGATGGAGGGGAGCTACAGCAAAGGCGCATATGCAACACCTTTAGTCCCACCTCGCCCGTGGGAAAAGAACACTAGTTTATAGGTAGACAGTGTTGTGTCACACGCAAATAGCGCGTGCGCTCGCGTGAATATCCGCGTTGACTTAGGAGTTTGGCATAGCCGGCCGCCTCCGTCTCCTTTTTTATTTTCCTTTTTCTGACTTTGGTCCTCATATTGGGTCAGTCAATTCTTTAACAGGCTGAAAGTGAATGGTACGATATGACAATGTCGTGCGTGTTTCGTCTGCAATGGTCATGCGTGTAGCAGTGCTCTTTGAAGTTATACACCTGGTTTTCTCATGAATAAAATAATATTTTTGCAAAAAAAGTCTTCAACAACAATGTTAGTTTAGTGCAAACTCCCCTTTTAACCAAGGCAGAATTCCTTACAAGCTCGGCTTCAATGGCTTTAGCCCTGAGCACATTAGAAAACCCGAGGTTGTTGGTATCCAAGGTTGCTCCGCAGAGGTCAGTGAGACGTAAGCCGACAATAAGAGTCGTGGTTTCACACATGGCACAGTTGTTGTCGGCAACCTCCCAACAAAGATTGACTGCATGCGGTGAGAGGGGATTGTGACAGGTTTCCAGTAGCAGGGCTGATGCTCTTCATGCCGGGGGTCACGCCCAATATGCGACCCTATCCAAAAGGAACTCGAAGGTTCCATTAAGGATAGATCCGCATATTGAAACGCTTTTGCAAGGTGGATATCATTACATCAACATTACATAATAGGTAGGGATACATACAAGGGGCATACAATGCCACATGAATACAACATCATCTTACATAAGAGCACCATCCGACTACGGATGAAACACAAACAGAAACTCAAACGACATCCACCCTGCTAGCCCAGGTTGCCGACCCGGAACCTATCCCCTGATCGAAGAAGAAGCAGAAGAAGAACTCCAAAACAAGCAAACATCGCTCTCGCGTCATGATCATCGCATAACCTGTACCTGCAACTGATGTTGTAGTAATCTGTGAGCCACGAGGACTCAGCAATCCCATTACCATGGGTATCAAGACTAGCAAAGCTTAATGGGAAAGGAAGGGGTAAAGTGGTGAGGTTGCAGCAGCGACTAAGCATATATGGTGGCTAACATACGCAAATGAGAGCGAGAAGAGAAACAAAGGAACGGTCGTGAAGCTAGCAATGATCAAGAGGTGATCCTGAACTCCTACTTACGTCAGACATAACCCAGAAACCGTGTTCACTTCCCGGACTCCGCCGAGAAGAGACCATCACGGCTACACACACGGTTGATGCGTTTTAATTCGGATCTGGTGTCAAGTTATCTACAACCGGACATTAACAAATTCCCATCTACCACATAACCGCGGGCACGGCTCTCGAAAGTTTATACCCTGCAGGGGTGTCCCAACTTAGCCCATGACAAGCTCTCGCGATCAACGAAGGAATAGGCCTTCTCCCAGGAAGACCCGATCAGTCTCGGAATCCCGGTTTACAAGACATTTCGACAATGGTAAAACAAGACCAGCAAAACCGCCCGATGCGCCGACAATCCCGATAGGAGCTGCACATATCTCGTTCTCAGGGCAACATCGGATGAGACTAGCTACGAGTAAAACCAGCCCTCAAGTTGCCCCGAAGTGGCCCCGCAGGCAGCTCAGTTCGGACCAACACTTAGACAAGCACTGGCCCGGGGGGGCTAAAATAAAGATGACCCTTGGGTTGGCCGACCCAAGGGAAGGGTATAGGTGGTGGTGAGGCAAATGGTAAAACCAAGGTTGGGCCTTGCTGGACAAGTTTTATTCAAAGCGAACTGTCAGGGGGGTCCCATAAATCACCCGACCGCGTTAGGAACGCAAAATCCGGGAACATAACACCGGTATGACGGAAACTAGGGCGGCAAGAGTGGAACAAAACATCAGGCATAAGGCCGAGCCTTCCACCCTTTACCAAATATATAGATGCATTAATTAAATAAGAGATAATGTGATATCCCAACATAACCCTGTCCACCATGGAGCAATCTTCAACTTCACCTGCAACTAACAACGCTATAAGAGGGGCTGAGCAAAGCGGTAACATAGCCAAGCAATGGTTTGCTAGGAAGGGTGAAAAGGTTAGAGGCTGACATGGCAATTTGGGAGGCTTGAGCAACAAGAGATAGGTAGCACGGCTAAGCGATAGAACGAAGCAACTAGCATAGAAATGATAGTAGTGAGATCCAGGGTGACGGTCATCTTACCTGAAATCCTGCTAGTAAGAAGAACGAGTCCATGAAGAAGATGAAGCCACGAAGACGAACCACACGTAGACGAACGCATCATCACGATCGCAACGAAACGAGAACTATTGAGAAGAAGCACACAACATGGTAAACACACCACACATGAACAAGACATGATGCACAACACGCATGATGCATGACAATGCTAAATGGAGCTACTCATGGCAAGAGATGATGCAAACAAGAACAACACATCAAGGCAAGTTTAAATGAGGCCGGAAACAACATATAACAACTCCGGTAAGTCCTCATATGCATATTTAGAAATTGGTCCAGATCTGAATAAACCTTATGTTCAAGTTGTTAAACAGCAAGTTAAAGATCACCAAGATGAACTACACGAAATTCTAGTCAAGTTACATATAAAGTTCATTAGATTTGGAGCTACGGCCTAGAAGATATGAGCAAAACAAGTTAAGCATGGCATTGATGCAAAATGCATACAAACATCAAGCAAACACACCAAAACATGGATGCAACATGATAATATGAAGCTACATGCAAAATCGAGCAAGTTTCATATAGAGCACACTCAAAACGGAGCAACGGTTCAACACATGCACTCTATACAAGTCATAGCAACAATCTGCCCATAACAGCAACTAGGCATATTGCAAGCATCAAAACAATATGCTACAGCACCCCAACATAAAAACAAAAGGCATGGGCATGAAGTACTGGTAAAGCGTAACAAAACATGAACACTGAGCTATCTCCAGAAATCACTAGAACATGCTCAAAAGGACATGGGAAGATTGCAAATAATAACAGTTTCAGACTTTAGCAGAAATAACATCAGGTTGCAATGTTTAGAGCTATCAAACAACATGTTACAGGAACATATCATGGCAAACAAAGATATGGCATGAATCTACTAAAAGCATAGAACAACAGTCCCTTACTGACCATGAGCCAAAAAGAATCAGAAAGTATGATGGCACTCACGTAAACATGGCAAGTTATATGACAGATTCATACATGGCAGGAACAACAATAAGTAGGCATGTTGGTGAGCTTGAACCACTCACCACAGAGCAATACATGGCATAGCAAGGCAACCAACAGTAAGAAGGCATGTTTATGAAGCTAAGCATGGCAGGAGGAAGGTCATAGGGTTCATGGATCACTAGGAAAACACATGGAAACAACTGAACTTAATGTAAACAGGCTGACAACAACATTATGAAGCAACTTTAGAGCAAGATAACAACATGTTCCAGTAGTCTATAAATGCAACCAAGGGCATGAATGGATAGAGCATGACATGTAGATCAAAACATGTTTATAGAGCATCTCCAGATTATGCATAGAATGATTAGTAGAAGCATGTTAACATGGAAACAAAATATAACAGAATCTGTCAGGAAAACAGCAACAACAACTACCCTACTTAGCAAGCTTGATACACTCAGCACACAACTCACAAAAATACATGGTTGGCACCCCTGGAAAGATGGCATAGCATAGATCAAAACACATTTAGACATCAACCTCATAGGATGCACACATCAAACATGGCAAAAATGATAAATGAGCAAGTTATAACAGTTTCAGCAGATTAACATCAACATGCACTCTTCCAACAGCATTTCGGGCACCGAGATGAGCTCAAATGAAAATGATGCAATGGAATGAAATGAAGTACTCGCCGAGGCGAACAATATGACATATTACACGCCCAAAATGGAGCTACGGATGCAGAGATACAGCATGATGAACATGGAATGATTATGTCACAGATTCGGGGACTTGGGCAAATTTCAGAGGGGGGAAAGTCAACCTATCCGGATCTGGATCGGAATCCCGGCGCGGATGCCGAGGACAGCCGGGGTTCGCCGGAGCAGAGGACGGGGAGGCGGCCGGCGGGGCGGAGAGGAGCTGGCCCGGCCGGATCCGGCCGGATCCGGCGCGGCGGCGACGGAGGGCGGCGCGGGCCCCGCGGCGGCGGGCTGGGCGGAGCCGGCCGAGAGGAGTGGCAGCGGCCACCGGAGGGCGCGGGGGCTCGGGGGCGCCTCAGGGCGCGGGCGAGCAGGGGAGGGCCGAGGGGCGGCGGCGCGGCGCCGGCGGAAGGCGCCGGAGGGCGGCGAGGAGGCGGGCGGCCGCGGGCGGAC
>NC_041383.1:713358999-713378223 GCF_002162155.2 Triticum dicoccoides
GAGCGGACTGGGCCCGCGAGGGCCAGGCGCGGGCCGAGCGGGCCGGCGGCGCGGGGCGGCGGCGCAGGCCACGCGGCGGCTCCCGATTCACCGGGGGCGCGGCGGCGGACGCGTCCGGCTCCGTCCGGACATGTCCGGCGGCGCGGAGAGGAGCGGGGCTAGGGTTTCGGGGGATTAGACCGCGAATTTGGAGGGGGAGGGCATATATATAGGTAGAGGGAGCTAGGAGAGTCCAAATGAGGAGCGGTTTTCGGCCACGCGATCGTGATCGAACGACCGAGAGCATAGAGGGGAGTTTGCTGGGTTTTGGGCCACTTTGGAAGGGGTGTTGGGCTGCAATAAAAGAGGGCTTTGCGGTTACCCGGTTAACCGTTGGAGTATCAAACGACCTCCAAATGGCACGAAACTTGACAGGCGGTCTACCGGTGCTATACCAAGGCCGCTTGGCAAACCTCGGGCCATTCCGAGAAAGTTTAACACCCGCGCAAGAGAAGAGGCAAAAAGGGGGCGCCGGAGGACATAGGAGTGTCGGATTGCAAAACGGACAACGGGGAAAAAGCTCGGATGCATGAGATGAACACGTATGCAAGATGAGATGCACATGAGGACATGATAAAATGCAACACGCAAGCAAATGACGTGGCAATGACGGCGAATAACTGGCGGACACCTGGCGCATCGAATCCGGGGCGTTACACCGGGCCTTCGCTACGATCGTGGCGGTGTAGTTCCTGCTGGGCCTTCGCAACACTCGCCATCACGACAGTTAATGTGACGAAGATGTCGGTGCAGGAGCTGCTCGACTACCTCGACCATTTTACATGCGACTGCAACTCAATTAGGTATATTAAAGTCATTGACTTCATTAGCAAATTCAGAGTAATGCAAGAGGATAACTACATGTGCCAAGGCTACCAAACCGGGTGCGACTTTGACGGTGATTATTGTACCTCGCAATTTCAATCGGTGAATACGAGTGAGTTCCTTTTAACGACGCAACCGCCTTGATGAAGGGCATGTCAAGTCCAACTAGTCACCATGCTGGCGGAGCTAGGGGTGGGAGAGGGGGGAGGGCATGCCCCCCACCCCATGGTTAATTGTTTTTTTTCTAAAAGTGCCCCTACATATTTATCTTAAAATGTTAGAAAATGTATATGTTTGGCCCCTTCAACGTCTTAATTTTTTCATTGCCCCCTCTGTATAAGATTCTTGACTCCGTCCCTTGCTAGGAGGGCCAACACTCCCAGGTCGGTGTTTTCATGGCTTATACTATGACCTTTGTGATATAAATGATACGTATTACCATGTAAAAAAGTGCCTATTTTCAAGTCTTGACCTCAAAGAATTTTTGGGGACATAGGTCAATTTAAACATTAACGGCTACTTCCTCCAATTCAAAGTAAGTGTCGTGGTTTTGGTTCGTGTTTGAACCAAAGTTATGGCATTTATTTTGGGTCGGAGGGAGTACATTTTAATACCAGCTCCCACGTGTCGACGCTAAGCACTGACTGATGTTGCAGAAGACGATATTATCCAGTAGACTGGGCTCTATTCTGCGGCAAAGGTGACCGAGATGGGGATCCTCACGGTGTGCTTCTCAGACACCCCCATTCGAACTTGGAGAGGATATTAGTGTCCTGACATTAATTGTAGGTACAATCAACTAAAAATGAACCTCATTTCAGTGAAGGAAGTGGGTGGATTATAGGACCAATCTTTTTTAGTTGATGAATATATCCCGATCTCGATCTTTGCCTCTGTATCACCTGTTCACCCTATGATATGGTTTACCAAGAGGTAGCATGTTGTCATTTCAGCAGCTCATGCATTTGTGTCTTTTCCTGATTAGGTGCCCAAAGTTTCAGATTAGTATGATCTAGAGTTAGTGTAATTTGTTAGCATCTGAGGTGGTGCGGGAGCTTGGGTGAAGACCCTGTCCCGACTTTATGCCGTGACCAATGGTAATGGCGGATGTGGCCGTCGTTAACCTTTTTGAAGGCATCGCCGCTTTGCTGTCGTACTCCATCCGCACGGATCCGGCCATCACAGCCTCTCTTGGGGAAACACTTGATCTTGTGTGATCGGACGACGGCGGCGCCTTGGCTTCGTATAGCCTCTTGGGGGCTTCATCTTTGGAGCTTGGCATCGGTGAGTGGGACCAATGGATGATAGTAGTTTTGACGCCCAAGCTTCTGTGGGAACAACGATGGTGAGTGCAATGTCAGCCATGCGACAATGCTTGCGGTAGTCGGCGCTTCTCCGACGCGTCCATGGGATCGTCTCGATATGTTTGTTGATGTGAATTCGAAGCCGCGGCGACAGGGTCCCTGTGGCATATGCTGACTAGCTGCAGATGGCTGTTTGGTGATCTTCTGTGGCGCCAACCGTGCCTGGTTTTGTCCTTTGTAGTTCCCTGTTAGAGTCGGAACTGTGTTGTCCGACCGTAGGTGATTGAGTTCTGGCATGAATCTTCAGACGACTCCACTTGGCCTCTACAGTGTGGGTTGAGTCTGACGATTGCTTACGGCGAAGTCGGAGTCGTTTGTTCATAGTTCAGAGATGGTGATGATGCCTTCTAGGGGAGAAGTGATAACAATGACGTCTGCGTGCTGTCTCGGCGAGGCCCTATTTAGAGTGGTGTGCGCGGGATATCTTCTGTGTGTGCCGCTCAGCGGTTGTGATGATTTTCACCCAGTTCTTCACAATTAACTGGGCAATCTTGTTTTCGCACCGTTTTTCTTAATTAGCCGAGCAACTCTTTTCTTCTTAATGGATGCAGGAATTTTGTCATTTCGAAAAGAACAGAAATTATTAGTATAGCACCTGTGTGTGTTTTGAAGGTGTTTAGGTCATACAATTTGAGACAAAAGCAGACAGACTAGCTATTTTTTGGGTTTATCTTGATATGATGTTTGGAGTTTGGTACACGAGAAGAAGGAACACAATATCCTTTTATGGCCATGTGTTCTTTGTGTTCATAGTATGGCATCTTTAATTGTAACGAAGCTTTTAAGGTAGAGATCCACGCGTTGCTGCAAGGAATGGCTTTAGCTATCCAACATACGGAATTGCCGATTATTGTTCAATCAGACTCTTCTGAGGCATTGTCCATCTTGACAAATGATAACCTGTTGCGGTCCGCTTAACCTGGTTGCTGAGATTAAGTCTTTATCAGAGGAGCGGGAGTTTATTCCCCAAAATCTTACTAGGAATAAGAATAGGGTAGTAGACCGTCTCACGAATTATAGCCATATTGACTCTTGTATAGTTGTTTGGCTTGAAAGAGAGGATCCCTATGTATTGAGGAACTCTTGCCACCTATAGTTTTTAAATAAAATTCTCCTTTTCTCCGCAATGCTCCATCAAATAATGTATCTGCCAATGATGATGAAAAAATATGTTGGGCATCCTAAATTTTAGACCTAAATGCTGCATATTTGCAGCGTTGTACCTACTCCCGCAAGAACAAATCGCAATCACGCGAAAGCCAACCGCCCCATGGAAGTTTCCTCATCGTTCGACCCGCCGCCACCGATGCCCATTTCAGTTGGATCTCGCCGCCACGACGAGTCCGACACCCGCCCCATCCCAGCCACCATCCCACCGCTTGGACGTATGTGACCGGCCCCATTGTCGCCGTCCGATTTGCTTTCGGCAGCTCCCACCCTCCACCATCCTATATGGGCGCTGCAACAGCGGGGCTTGCTGTGGAGGTCGACTAGGTGTCGTCCTATTCCCCACATGACCGTCGCTACCACCATTGAGCCGATGCGCCTTTCTAGCACCACACCATCATCCCCGAGCTCCTGCCACGGGCCCTGAACTTCCCCGGCGTCGCTGTCGAGCTTCTCCATGTCATCGGATCCGCATCCCGGCCTCCCCGCCATCGGATCGTCATGTTTCATGTGGTTCTTATTTTTTTGGACATCACTTTTTGCCATGTGTTGAAGCAACAACAGTTGCGATGCCAAAATAATCTTTTATCTCCTACCCTAAAATGTCTTTTCATCACCAACTTTTTCATCAACTATTGGAGGTGCTCTCGCTAAACCGAATCCACGGCGCTACAGCCAGCCCAACCCAGCCAAGTGGGGCCACGAATAGAAGATGCCACTCTTCCCCACTCCACTCCGAGCCCTATTCTCCCCCTCCACCGCCGCCTCCTCCACCGCCGCCGCCCCGCCGCCCCGTCGACCGCCGCTCGCGGGGGCTCTCCTCTTCCTCAGCCTAGGAGCCGTAGCCGGTTGCGCCCTCTCCACTCGCCGTGTCCCCTTCCTCCGGTAACTCATATAATCCTCTTTTCCCCCCTCCCTCTCCGCCATCAGTTAATTAGTAACAATTCGTGCCTTAGATTCATGGAATTTCGCAAAAAGGCCGCGCTGGTTGGCTGTGATGGTTCAGCTTGTCGCGTCTTTAGCTTCTCTGATTGCTAGCTCGTAGACTAGTTGTGTAGCTACAGTCTACAATCATCCGTGGATTGCTGTTACCTAGAAGTATGAAACCTGTGTCGCGGTGTGCTTGGCTGGATAAAACAAGATAGAAGTGTTACAGGTCTGATGAATTTGCATACGATGTTTGTCCGACACTCGTCAGTCACCTTTGGATCAAAAGTTTTGCAAATTATCGCAGTTACCCTCATAGCTTTTCAGACAAAAACTGATGTGTTTCTGTTGCTGCATTGATGCTAAGAATTCGATAATCTAAAGTAGTACCACATTAATATTTACAACACTGTGATTTCTATGCGAGCCTGTGGTTATTTTGTTTTTTGTAATGTATAATAGTTGATAATCAGTTATCAGTTCTGGAACTTTACAGGGCGATAAGTTCTGCTAGAATGGAATCTACTTCCACGACCGTGCCTTCCATTGTTGTATATGTGACAGTTCCAAATCGGGAAGCAGGTACTTTAACTATGTTGTTGTTTTCTATTATTATATCATCGTTGCATGTTACCATCCCATTAATTAATCCTAATCCCAAGTACAAGCCGTACTATTAATTGACTAACTGAACTTACTTTCACATCTGATAGTGCATCTGAGTTACTCCCTCCGTCCCATAATGTAAGACGTTTTTTGACATTAGTGTAGTGTCAAAAAGCGTCTTACATTATGGGACGGAGGGAGTAGATTTCTATTTAAAATCTCGTCGCTGTTATGTTGTTCAATGGTCCCATTGTAGATGTCTATATGATATTTTTTTGGCGAGTTTGATCTCTTTCTTAAGCAGCACTAAGAAATGTAAAATGGCTGTCTTTTATTTTCAGTTATCTTATTATTAATTTTCCTTTGCTGCAGGCAAAAAGCTATCAGCAAGCATTATCAGTGAGAAACTTGCTGCTTGTGTGAACATAGTGCCTGGTAGGAACTATGTTCTCTCTCTTGTTTATTCTGTGCCACTAGACACTCAAATGTAGTAGACTCCTTTTATTTTTGCATGGAATAGTTGACTCCAGTTGACCATCTTCTACAGTAGTTTTCAATTATCACTTGAACCTATCATCTCTTCCAGTTTCCATTCAAACCCGATGTTGTGCACTTTAGCAAATTGGCTTCTCTATCCCTTGCCTTGAATCGAATGTCAGCAATGGACCAGGATGACCATTGGACATTTGAGTTTTCCAGAATGTAGCATGGACAGTCATGTGGCTGTGTACATCATCATTTGACCTGTCAGGTGCAGCATCGTGACATCACTACTGCTGGAACTAAACTTGATGAAAATGTATTCAATTGATGACATTATGGGGTCTCAAGTGAAAATCGTGGTGAAAATGAAGGGCTGCAGGGAACCATCTTCGTAATTATAGAAGTAGGAATTAGGGATGGTAGTATATTAGAGATGGAGTATAGACATGTTATGCTTGATAGCCAACTCTACTTGGTCGCTGACAAAAAATATTTATATGAAAGAAGCATAACTCCAACTTGTGGTAGCTGAGGTTCAACATAATTACCGTTTGAGATTATACTTGAATTAACTGAACGTCTGACCATCACCAAGATCTTCAAGACACCTTTTAATTGTAGACCATAGCTTGTGCCTGCCTGTACATATGCACTGGAAGTCTGGAACTGGAATAGTTGTGGAAACGGTGATGCGCGGGCAAGTTGGCATGGGTGACTTGCTTGTTTGCTTAGATCATATTGGTGCAATGACTGCAGAATCTTTTAGCAAACTGTACTCTTTACTGACAGTAAAATATGTGTACTAAACTGACGGATATGCATTTGGCCATCAACAGGTAAGCCGCCTCATCTTCTCTTCTCATGATAGTTTCTTCTGTTGTACATGGTTTACTGAGCAATCTTTTTTCAGTCATCATACCATATTATCTTATTGTTTGCTCTTTGACCTATCTCATAGTTGGCATTCTTGTCTCTTTCCAGGAATCGAATCTGTTTACTGGTGGGAGGGAAAGGTACATTTTTACTGATGCTTTCTTGGCCATGCTAACTTGCAGTGTTCGTTGTCCAGTCACAGCTTTTCACCATGAAACACCCTTACATGGGATGCTTGACCAACCCATTACAAAAGTACTGATATTTAGTTTTCCCCAATCTGTCCATTCCTCAGGTGCAAACTGATGCTGAAGAGCTGCTCATCATCAAGACCAGAGAATCTCTTCTAAATGCCTTGACTGAACATGTCAAAGCTAACCATGAGTACGAGTAAGTTGTGTCCTGTTTGTCAAGATCTATCTACTTGTCAGTACAAAGTATGGATGAACATGCTGAACGGATACTTACTGTCTGATTATGCAGCGTTCCTGAAGTCATTGCGCTGCCCATCAGCGGAGGCAACCTCAAGTACTTGGAGTGGCTCAAGAACAGCACCAGGGAGAATTAATCTGGCCAGAGCTGCTTCCCATGGACCGCATCTGTGAGTAGAGTACCTAGTGGTGTGGAGTGTCTGTTCTGGTTTGGGACATTGTGCTTGTGCAGAAAGACTTTAGTGGCCTCTGTGCGTCTATGGCGTGGCTGCGACGAATCGGTCGATCTGTACTGTCTCCTAGGGTCAAATAAACTTTCAGAAGCGTGTAGCGCCAAGTCGACTGCACAAATTCCTCTTGTCGCGCTCGTGGATTATCTCATCACCATGTTCCTTCAGCTAATCTCTTGAAAGAAAAACCATGGGTATTATCTGCCATCAAACCCCGGAACAACAACACATGCATGTGTGACATTTTTTTTCAGAGCAAGCACTGGTACATGTGCTGGATGAAGAGGCGGCAGCACGTGGCGTGCGGTTAAAAAAGAGAGGAATGATGTGCGCTTTACCTCCTCGCTAAGCTACTAGAGTTCCGATAAAGTAGAGATCTATCTGTAATCAGTGGGTGAGGGTAATTCCGTCGGAGTATGAGACAGTGGATGTCATGCATGTTGAGGACGATGTGTCGATGTCAGTCTGTCACTGTGTGGGCTTTTTCACTATTCTGACCCTTTCAACAAACTTTGTCACAAAATGAACTCGACGTGAAAGTATTTCACGATCTGACCCTTTTAGCAAAGCCACAGCCCGCGGCGTTTCTGCCCAACATAGAAACGCCGAGGTAGCTAGCGTTTCTGACCAAGAAGAAACGCCGAGGTAGCTAGCATTGCGGACCAGGTAAGAAACGCCAAAGGCGCTGGCGTTGCTGCCCATCATTGAAACGCCAAGAGACCATGGCGTTGCTGCCCTTTTCCATGTGAAATGTGGATGAACAGCCTAACTAATAAGGCTAATTAATTATGACCAAAGAGGGTAGAAACGCCATGGTCCCTTGGCGTTTCAATGATGGGCAGCAACGCCAGCGCCTTTGGCGTTTCTTACCTGGTCCGCAACGCTAGCTGCCTCGGCGTTTCTCCTTGGTCAGAAACGCTAACTACCTCGGCGTTTCTATATTGGGCAGAAACGCCGCGGGCTGTGGCGTTGCTAAAAGGGTCAGATCGTGAAATACTTTCACATCGAGTTCATTTTGTGACAAAGTTCGTTGAAAGGGTCAGAATAGTGATTTTGTCCTCACTGTGTGGTGTGTACCACAACTGACAAAAGTCCTCTCCAATAATGTATCCTCTTTTGGCTTTCTAGTTGGCCCTTTTTACTTTGGATGGTACTAGGGTAATCTGCAGGCTGCACCACTGAGCTGAATCCAACATGTGGCTGGTCTGGTCTGGAGATCTGGTCACATGATGCACTGGGCCAGCAAGAGGGTTGCAGTTTTGTTCATTCCAAGGTGGTTAGGTTCAGTGGGAATCTGCCTACTGATTCAGATGCACCTCCCCAAAGAAAAATACTGATTCAGATGCACCTGTACCAACACCGAGATCGATAATATGATCCACCTATCCACCCACGTACTCCCTCCGTCCGAAAATACTTGTCATCAAAATGAATAAAAAAGGATGTATCTAAAACTAAAATACATCTAGATACATCCCCTTTTATTTATTTTGATGACAAGTATTTCCGGACGGAGGGAGGAGCTAACAAGATAGCAGTAGCAGCTACTTGCATAATCAGGGAAAGTTCAGTATAATAACCAAATCATCTGGCTTTGTATCTGCACTTTTGTGGTGATGAAGCAGAGATCACATCGTTTCCCCGCCTTTATTAGTTCAACCCAGAGAAAATTCTCATCTCACATGTAGTAAGATGTAACAAGGGAGCAAAGAAGATCAAGCACCTGTCAGACAGTCACACACACAACTGTATTAACGGACAAGTGTGCGAACAGTTACACTGAACCATCATTTTTCCAACCCCAAAATAAGAACACACGCATATACTAATCGACAACAATTAAGCTTAGCCAGTAGCCAAGTCACACGCCCTACTCTCCTCTAGCGGGAAGGGGCACACACATCAGATCAGATCAGATGAGATTCAGAGTCACACACACACACACACACCGGAACCAAGCGAACAGCACTCGGATAAGATTCAGAGACGGCAAAACAGCTATTTTTCGATGACTATGTCAGGGAGAGCGGTGACAGCAGAGCCGAGCGAATCGTCGTCGGAGGCGTCCACCATCTTGTGGAGCTCGTCCGAGTTGGCGCCGACGATCTTCTTCACCACCTCCTTGCCCTTGATGAGGAAGAAGGTGGGCATGGCCTTCACCCCCAGCTTGGAAGACACGCCCTGCAAATATATATGTACAAAACATATCATTACGTCTCCGCTTAACTAGGCCACATGTTGAGAACAGATTACAAACTTGGGTAATTCTTGTTTATTGAGAAACGAGCATGCCATAATCTTTGAGATATTTGACAAGACGTCGAGTCAATTTATCATTTGATTGAGTAGGTAGCCCCTCTCTGTTCAGTCTGAAGAAAGTTGAGTCTAAATCTTGTTGTCGAAGAATGATGTGATGCTTTGAAGCGTATAAACAATAACAAGCCATGTGGCGAGAATAATTAGGGGAGTGAATGATTGGTTACCGGGACATCATCGACGTCGACGAAGAGGAAGAGCATGTCGGGGTGGGTCTGGGCGAGCTCCTCGAACTTGTAGTTCATGGACAGGGACGTGACGCACCACGATGCCCCAAAGTGAGCAGCGACCTGCACAACATGTAGGGATAATCAATGTAACCAAAGTCACCCTTGAAGTCGACATGAAAAAACAGCACTCTGAAACACAGTAAGTAATCATCAGGCACATGCCATGCATTTTCTCATCAATTAACAGTGCTACTTTGTTTTCTGTATATCTGTAAAAGACAAGCAGGTAGCAGAAGAAGAGGATGGAACACGCCATGAATTGCGTTTACAGGAAAAAGTTACTCCTAGTTGCTTAATAAGGGGGGCTCAAACACGCGAAGGCGGTTAATTACGGCACAAGATCTCCGACTATAAATGTGGGATTTTGAGGACCCACGGCATGAAAAGGCGGAGAATCCGGCCTTGGAGAATCGAACAGAGAATCAACACGAAATTGTGGCAGGAGAAGAGGGGGGCTGGGGGAAGAAGAAGAAGAGGGGGGAGGGAGGGAAAGAAAGAGGACGCACAGTGCGGCCTTCGTTGGCGGCCTGGGTGGTGAAGAGCTCCCAGGCGGCCTCCTTGTCCACCTTGACCACCCTGCAGCTGCCCACCTCCCGCGGCCGCTGGATCTCCACGTCCATGCCGCCGCCTCCCTAGTCTATCTCCTCTTCCTCCTCCGGCAACAAGAAGAAGGAAATCACAGCCTGTCTGTCCCGAGAGAGAAAAGGCAAGGAGGCAAAGGAAGGAAGTGGCAATCCACTACGCGCTGGTGATGCGCTCACATCAGATAAGCCGCACCGCGCACAGGATTATATTCTGCAGGTGCGCGCCGGGTCAGGCCCGGTCCCGCCTCGCTTTGTCCGGTTCCGGTATTTATTTGTTTTACTACTTCTACTACTACTGCTATACTAGACCAATGACCTAGTTGCAGTGAGTATTTAACCAAAAACTACCACATTTCATGAAAACGTGTCCAGAAACTATCACTTTACAAGGTTTTGCCAAAAACTATCACTTTTTTACTAACCCGTGGCAAGAAGCTACCACTTTCGGAAAATGACCGGTTTACAAGATTTAAACACGTTTATGACAAGTGGGGCCCATCCATCAGGGCTGACGAGCTTCCTCCTCTCTCTGGCATTTTAACAAACACTTTCAGTGCATGGGAGGGAAGCAGGTGAGCTTCACCCTCGCACCAGTCGGCGGCCTAGGACATCGGCGAGGAGATGCTGGCCATGACGGTGTGGTAGCGACCTTCCAGTGATGCCGCTGCCTCGGTTCCTGCTGGGCGAGTCCATGGGCGCCGCGGTGGTGTGCTCCTGCACTGGGCGCGGCGGTCTTCGCCGACGCCTTCGCGGCGAGCACCTCCCGCGACACGGCCTCCAGCCGCGCCTCCATAGCCTGGACCGCGACCCTGGCCACTCGCGCGTCTTCCCTGCCCGCGGCGACTTCCTCCTGCGTCGGCCATGCGCTCGCCTTGGCTCGCTCCGCCTCTCGCCGTGCCTTGTCTAGCTGTTCGGACGTCGTCTTCTTCTTCTCCTCTTCGATGTCCCTCACTCTTGCCTGCGCCGCGGCGAGCTCAGAGGTCACCCAGCTCAGCTCCTCCTCCAGCGACAGGATGGACGCTAGATGTACGAGGCGAAGCCGCCGATGCCGAGGGTGACGAGCCGATGCCGATGCAAGCGCGTCCACGAATGCCGGCCCGAGCGCTGCCACCGCAGAGACGAAGTCGATGAGATGCGTTGAGGACGGGAGCTCGTTCGTGCTCTGCCGGGCGTCCTCGGAGGGGAACGGAAGCTCGACGATGTCGGCGGCTCCGGCGACGACGAGCCCGGCACGGATGAAGTGCGCGTTGCGTGGGGTGGCGAAGAAGGTGACGGCGGAGGCGAGGCGGCGGTCGAGGAGGAGGCGCACGAGGTGGAGGAGGACGGCGGACTGCACCTTCCAGACCGGACTAGGCGATTCGGGAAGAACGGGGACGACGTCGCGGTGGGCGGGGAGGGGCTAGGAAGGTGTAGGGAGAGGAAGGGGGAGGCCATGCAGGTGCCCGGTGGTGGTGTTACCGGGCCGTGGCGTGCGAGCTCGCTCAGGGGAGTGGTGTCTAGGAGCTCCCCTGCTTCTGTCCTATGCACAAGAGGTGTTTGTTTAAATGCCAAAGAGAGAGGGGAGAGGAGGAAGAAGAAGGTTGGTGATGACGTGTAGGTCCCATCTGTCAAAAAGGTGTTTAGAAGAGGTGAATCGGGCACTTTCACAACATAGTAGTTTTTAGTCAAAAACTAGGCAAAAAGTGGTAGTTTTTGGCACAAATTTGTAAAATGATAGTTTTTGGGCACGTTTTCATGAATTGTGGTAGTTTTTGGTTGAATACTCAGTTGCAGCAGCTATGCAGTTCGTGAAAGGGCGTGAGCTTGGAGCATGTCGACCATACAAAAGATTGAGCAAAAGATATCGTGGTAAAAAACAAAACCTGTGAGCTAGGCAGGGTGGCATGTCGACGGGGATGGCTGTCTCATTCGCAGAGAGGGAAAAAGGAATGGCTATCAGGTGAGAAGGAGCTTTAAAATAGCACCAACAACATCCCATGGCTTTTGCTGGCCAGAACGGGCCGCTTGGGAGATCCGCGTCACGGTGCACCGGTACCCTGGGTGACGCTAGCGTAGCTTCTGGAATCTAGCTTACCTCTCCGCTGGCCGAGGAGGGTACGCTGAATTGTTTGTTTGTCGCAACACTCTTGATTAGCCTCCCTCCGCTGTTTTTTCTAGACTCTTCTAATCGAGTATGTGGTCTTGTTGTCTTCTCCTGCGCTCCACTACTTTTGACATAACCACTATCATGTTTTTTTGTAGAGAATTTTTGTGATGCTTCCAATCAATATGAACAGTCCATTTTGTGTAATCCGATGTTTTTTCTTCGGAAATGTTAACGCCCACACGTGTGGGCGTTTGCACATCGTTCACACGCCTCCATCACCACTTATTTTGCCACGTATGAATATATGACATCAGCAGAATTTTTTTTTGGTTTTCGGCTTAAAAATGTTGTATCTCCTAAATAAAAAAGCAAACTAAAAATCCGTTTTCACCATTAAATCCGTCTCGACGAGATCTTCAAAAGTAGACCCCATGTTGATATGTTTCGACGATTTTTTTTTTGCCACAAGTTGCCACGATGTTTACACTGCAGTTGTCATAGGGCTTAAACTAAAGTTGCCATGTGGCAATTTTAGTTTGTAGATCATGGCAATTTTAGTATTTTGATGATGGCAACTCCAGTACTTTGACCATGAAAATTATTTTTTGTATGAACCATGGCAATTTTACGTGCATGTATCATGGCAATTTTAGTTTATGGTTCATGGCAAGTCTGGTTTCTTAATTCCCCGTTTTATAAATGTCAAAATTTACTTTTAAATGTAGAAGAAAATAGCTGAAACATATCATGGCAACTTCAGTGTAAACATCATGGCAATTCATATGTAATAGACATGGCAACTTTTAATTCAAAAAAATTTTCATCAAAACATATCAACATGTGATCTAGTTTCGAAGATCTCATCGCGAGGGATTTAATGGTGAAAACGGATTTTCAATCGGATTTTTCGTTTAAGTGATAAAACATTTTAAAAACTGAAAATCCAAAAAGATTCCTGCATGCATGCATGCGATGACGTGGCAATCTGTTTACATTAGAGACGTGTGGTGCGTCTCCCTTCCTGTCAGACGTGTGGCAGTTAGCGCGACCCTTTTTCTTAAAAAACATCAGTGCCAAAGTGCTTCGTGCTATATATGTGGCACTTATTATTTGGATTTCTTAAAGGGTCATCTGATGGTTAGTACTATTACAATTAACTCTTGTAAGGTAAGATATGGACAATAATCTTGTAGGATTAATATGTCATTTCTAATTTTATACCAATAAGAAAATAAATTATCATGTCATTAAAGCATGGTGCTAAACTAGGGAATAAATCATGCATACTGCTACAATTTTCATGTCATTTTTTCAACTGCCACGTCCCTGCCATTAAAACCTAAACGCTGCCACCCTTCCCTTACTCATAACGTAGTATTACTTGAGACATTTACAAACATGTTTGATAGGCATGATGCTGATGCTCAAACCAACAACAACCCAAGC
The DNA here is from genome assembly GCF_002162155.2 of Triticum dicoccoides. Taxonomy (NCBI): domain Eukaryota; kingdom Viridiplantae; phylum Streptophyta; class Magnoliopsida; order Poales; family Poaceae; genus Triticum; species Triticum dicoccoides. The sequence continues at coordinate 713,372,607 of NC_041383.1, forward strand.
AATTACCAAGAACCTATATTCTCCATGGTTCTCCTTAAATCCATCCATAACAAACACTAAACATTTGTGATTTTGAGGAACATGGTAACCGTATTTTCCATCACATCATTACATTACTTTATACAAAGAACAACATTGACAACAGTTATGAAGAACTAATATTACAATGAATTCAGACTTAGCATACAATACATGCTTGGCTACTTGAGTGAGGTGAATACACAGAACCTTTAACACAATACATAGTTCACAACATCAACACACACACACACACACACACAATCATAAAACGAGTCCAATAACCACATAGTAGATAGGAATAATAACATGGTAAACCATACCATTTTAGATGATGAGTGTCATTTTTAGTTGTTCACCAGATATCAACACTTTCCTTTTTCAGAAGATCAACCAAATAGTCTTCTTATTATTGACGTTTTCTTTTCAACACTGTCCTTTTTCATAAGATCAACCACAATAGTCTTGTTATGATCGATGCCTTCGTTAGTAAAGAGACGATAATATTCACCGTACTTGGAGTGGATATCCAATTCTTCAAGTTTTGGAAGTGCATTGTTTGCCACAACTCTCTTTAGTTCTTCCACATCAATCATGAGCTTCTTCAGGCAACGAAATCCATCAGGAGAGAAGACAATAAGGTCATCCTTGTAGGAGTTGGAATACAATGAAAGGGTGGCAAGAAAGGGCAGTTGAGCCAGCTTGTCAATGAATTCTTGAGATATGCTTGTTCTCACCAGCGAAAGTGTAATGAGATTAGGAAGGAAAAGGACACCATTCAAGTTAGATGGCAAATCCAGCTTTCCGTCTAGCACAATGAACTTGAGGCGGCGATGGGTGTAGCTAGTGAATAAACTTGATGGAATATTGTCACCTTTGATGATCAGAGTCCTAAGGTTCTCAAGCTTGTTAAGAGCCTCTGAGAGAGCCACCACGTTGCCTTCCAAGGAATTCCCAACCCTTAAGTACTCAAGATGGATCATCTCACCTAACGTCCCAACAAAATCCTGCTCCAATGTATCAAGTTCTATGGAGTCAAGTGTCTGTAGGTGCTTCAACTTGCCAATTTTATTAGGAAATTTCAGGAAACCACCAAAAACATGCCTCAGTGTCTTAATCGTCCAGAAGGACAATGGGAGCTCCCGAACACTAGTTTCCCTCACATCTAGTGTTTGAAGACTAGTGAGATTTCCGATGGATCATGGGATTTCCTCCAATGAACAAGATGTAATTCCAAGGTACTGCACATGCACAACATTGCCTATTTCATCCGGCAACCTCTTACCAATCTCGATGCCTTGTAGATTGATGACACGGAGGAACTCAGATCTATGCAACAATCCTTGTATATGAGATCTGATGTCTTTGTTCCTCTTCCACTTAGAGATTTCCTTAAGTTGAGGCGAGCAACATAAATAAGTTTGGTCTTCTTTGGGGTTGGAATCTTGCTCAAAATGTGAGAAGATGGATCGTAGCTTTGGCAAAGAACTGGCCAACACAGCATATTTGTCTGTGGAGTTCTGCAGAGAGAGGCGGCGAGCACTTGTTAATGTGGGGATGTCATCACCGTTGTGGACTTCCACAAAACTTGCCTCTTGTGCTTCAAACTGCAAAAATTCATGGACTTTGTTCTGGATGGTCACAAAGATACTGCCAGCACTAGATATATCTTCTTCATCCATATGCACAGGCTTAACAGGATTCCTTGCAATCAACTCATTTAAGTAGATGTACCCCACCTTCTCCATTGTCTTCCCACCTCTTGGTCTTAGGAATCCCTCTGCCATCCACAAACACACCAATATGCGGGCTTCAATCTTGATGTTGGCCGGCAGTGCAGCAAAGTATAAGAAGCAACATTTCAGCTCATGTGGAAGATCATCAAAGCACACAGATAGTATCCTGTGTATTCGCTTCGATTGCTTGGACTTCAGATAGTCAAATACATTGGTCCACTCACTAGGGAACTCCTTGGTTTGTAAGAGACCTGATAGAAGAGCAATACCAAGTGGCAATCCTTCGGTGATATTGTGGATGTCTTGGTGGCGATCATGAAAAATTCCATCTTGCACTTCAATATGGAGTAGCCTATTGTGGAATAGTTGTACAACTGTCTTTTGTCCAAGAGATTCTAAATTAATAATGATATGAGGATAGCCGATAGGTGGCTCTTTAGGTTTATGTTGTGTGATATGCACTATTCTACTGCCTTTAGCACCATTTTTGAGGCTAAGCAGAATGTCCTTCCAATCAGTGCTGCTAACTTCACCATCTATCACTAGCAAGTATTTCTGGCCTCTTATTTTTTCTTTAAAAGCTTCGTTGACATTGCTTCTTGTGCAATTATTTCCATCTTCTGTTAGTTTTTGAAAAATTTGCCATTGAATATTGGTTGCCGTCATATAAGGTGCAAAACTCTCCATTGCATGAACAATAAATTTTTTCTTATCTATCTTATCATATACTTCTCTAACGAGAGTTGTCTTGCCAACACCACTTTTTCCAACCACCGAGATTACAACTGGATGATGATGATATTCATTCTCTTCTTCAGTGGGAGGAAGAATAGCATTCTCCACTTTCTTCCGGTTATGATCATGTATTGGCATATGTGGTGGCACTAAGTCATCCCTGCAGTTCAGTCATCATTAATTGTTAGTACTTGGTAGTCTTTAGTAAGTACTCCCTCTGTAAACTAATGTAAGAGTGTTTAGATTACTAAAATAGTGATCTAAACGCTCTTATATTAGTTTACGGAGGGAGTATATTTTTAATGTATAAGTTAGGATTCCTATGTTCTGCGGGAGTAAGATGAGCATTCTCTAGTTTCTTTTGGTCATCTTCGTGTATGGCACATGTGGTTGTAGTAAATCACCCATTTAATTCAACCATTGTTACTTGTTAGTAATTCTTAGTAGTTAGTAATTGAACTTTAAATGAATCATGTTACAACTCAATATTATTGTAGTGCATTATAAATCCTTTCTACGGACTTAAAGTATTGAAGGTTGAACCTAGGTAACTTTCCTTTCCAATACCTACTCGTAATGCATGTTGTGTACGAAGAAACCATGCTTTGAATAATTATTAAGTATTTAATTTATATACTTATGTAAGCATTTCTTCAATTTCACATTTTTCTTTGATCACGTGCCTAAGAAATATTTATTTCCCAATAATTGTTGCAACTTTTTTTCAAGGTGTCAATACTTTTCTTTCAACTTTATCAACAATATAACAAAATCATTATATGTTTGCAACACTATCGACCTTTAACCGCAACAAAATCAAAACAATGTTGCACCAAAATTTAGTGCAAGGTTATAGCAGAGTCATGAAAATGACTAACTATTACACATTTGGATGGGTGTGTTTCTACACATAAGGCAACCACTAGCATATGATGAACCATACCAATCCTCTGTCAATATACTATGCGGATAAGAGTTAAATATATGATGTCATTGGTTTTGTCATAAAGTAAAGACCATATATGTATTAGTTTGCCATGTTGTTTGTGGATGTTTGGATTTTTCCCAAGATCATACTCGAGTATTGAGGACACATTTCCATTGACAGATATGGCTTGTGAATGTTCAAGTAGAAAACAAATATGTGAATTACATGCCTCTAGTTAAATCTAATTACATAATTGTATGTGTGTTGTGTGCTTGTATGATAATATGTTTCCTTATGAGTTTTTATCTATCATTTGTCGATGCATAATGGTGATCTACTATTACAACAGGTGCCGAGCACAAAGATCTATTTCACACTAGCCTACACAAGCTTTGGGCGGTTGCACGGGAAAATAACCTCAACAAATGATGTACTCCCCAAATAAAATATTATAAGATCGTTTAGATCACTACTTTAGTGATCTGAACACTCTTATATTTCTTTACGGAGGGAGTAGCAAAGATGGTTACACTATAAAACCAAATGTAATAAATGTATCACATGCTAGGATTTGAATAACTGACAATGATAAGTCAGCCAGATCATCTCAAAAAATCTGCCTACAATATGGTTTTCAAACCAACTAGATGTATGTATGGGTGACGAGAGGGGGTTGTACAAGTGATTGTGGAATGTTGGTCCTCGTTAGGGTCATCCATGGAGGCCACATTTTACCACATTGCCTATGCCATGAAAGGCTAAACAACAGCGAGAGGTTTCCTACCGTGTTCGTATTCAGTAACAGATCTCCACCACTATGGTCTAAATGGCTATATTCTTCTTCTCGCCATGGTTGTCCATTCTAGTGGCATCTTGTGGCATCATTTTCTGACCTCTTAAAGAAATTATTTGCATTTCAAAACTTTTATTTTATTAGCAAAATATTCTATATTTAAAAATGCGCTATGATTAAGTCATGCTTGATTCATAGCATTACAAATTCAAGACTCAATTTTTTCATGAAGATTTTAAGATGATTTTATTTGCATTTATTAATTTACTAGATACTTCTTTTATTTATGGTTATTTGTTCCTAAGTGCGGAAGCGCCTCTGTTTTGCCCTTTCAATATTTCCCTCTTAAACAACTCACTCTTGACCCTAGAAAATATATGGTGTGTTTAATATCCCAAATAAATTGTTTTTCATCAAAGCTATTTTAGTACATATAAAATAATTATTTCCCATGAAATATTATTTAGCCCTTAAGAAAGAATCCATATTTATACTTCTCATCCAACTGTGGTCACGATATGCCTTAAACGTATCTAAATTTTTGTATGTTTCATGCTATAATGTTATAAAATATGCAATGATTTATCATTTATTTGGACTAACATATTAATAACCTTATCTGAGTGTCGGTTCCTATGCTGACACTCTTGGGTTTCAAGAAAAACTTGTATTTTTGCACAACCTAAAAATCCATGAAAAAAACTGAAGAAAGTTTTTACGTCATTGGGAAGCCAACGGAAGAAAGTGTTGGGGAACATAGTAATTTCAAAAAATTTCCTACGCACACGCAAGATCATGGTGATGGCATAGCAACGAGAGGGGAGAGTGTTCATCCACGTACCCTCGTAGACGTAAGCGGAAGCGTTATGACAACGCGGTTGATGTAGTCGCACGTCTTCACGATCCGACCGATCCAAGCACCGAACGTACGACACCTCCGAGTTCAGCACACGTTCAGCTCGATGACGATCCCCGGGCTCCGATCCAGCAAAGCTTCGGGGATGAGTTTCGTCAGCACGACGGCGTGGTGACGATGATGATGTTCTACCGGCGCAGGGCTTCGCCTAAACTCCGCGATGATATGACCGAGGTGGAATGTGGTGGAGGGGGGCACCGCACACGGCTAAGGAACGATCCGTAGATCAACTTGTGTGTCTATGGGGTGCCCCCCTGCCCCCGTATATAAAGGAGCAAGGGGGGAGGCCGTCCGGCCCCTTGGGCGCGCCAAGGGAGGAGGAATCCTCCTCCTAGTAGGAGTAGGACTCCTCCTTTCCTACTCCTACTAGGAGGGGGAAGGAAGGGGGAGAGGGGGAAGGAAAAGGGGGAGGCGCCGCCCCCCCCTCCTAGTCCAATTCGGACCAGAGGGGGGAGGGGGCGCGCAGCCCATGCTGGCCGCCCCTCTCTCCT
>NC_041383.1:713378339-713385130 GCF_002162155.2 Triticum dicoccoides
ACCCGGAACACTTCCGGTGTCCGAATATAGTTGTCCAATAATCAATCTTTATGTCTCGACCATTTCGAGACTCCTCGTCATGTCCGTGATCACATCCGGGACTCCGAACAAACTTCGGTACATCAAAACTTATAAACTCATAATAAAACTGTCATCGTAACGTTAAGCGTGCGGACCCTACGGGTTCGAGAACTATATAGACATGACCTAGAACCATTCTCGGTCAATAACCAATAGCGGGACCTGGATGCCCATATTGGTTCCTACATATTCTACGAAGATCTTTATCGGTCAAACCGCATAACAACATACGTTGTTCCCTTTGTCATCGGTATGTTACTTGCCCGAGATTTGATCGTCGGTATCCAATACCTAGTTCAATCTCGTTACCGGCAAGTCTCTTTACTCGTTCTGTAACACATCATCTTATAACTAACTCATTAGTTACAATGCTTGCAAGGCTTAGGTGATGAGTATTACCGAGAGGGCCCAGAGATACCTCTCCGACAATCGGAGTGACAAAACCTAATCTCGAATTATGCCAACCCAACGTGTACCTTCGGAAACACCTGTAGAGCACCTTTATAATCACCCAGTTACGTTGTGACGTTTGGTAGCACACAAAGTGTTCTTCCGGTAAACGGGAGTTGCACAATCTCATAGTTGCAGGAACTTTGTATAAGTCATGAAGAAAGCAATAGCAATATACTAAATGATCAAGTGTTAGGCTAACGGAATGGGTCATGTCAATCACATCATTATCCTAATGATGTGATCCCATTAATCAAATGACAACACATGTCTATGGTTAGGAAACATAACCATCTTTGATTAATGAGCTAGTCAAGTAGAGGCATACTAGTGACTTTATGTTTGTCTATGTATTCACACATGTATCACGTTTCCGGTTAATACAATTCTAGCATGAATAATAAACATTTATCATGATATGAGGAAATAAATAATAACTTTATTATTGCCTCTAGGGCATATTTCCTTCAGTCTCCCACTTGCACTAGAGTCAATAATCTAGATTACATAGTAATGATTCTAACACCCATGGAGTCTTGGTGCTGATCATGTTTTGCTCGTGAGAGAGGCTTAGTCAACGGGTCTGCAACATTCAGATCCGTGTGTATCTTGCAAATCTCTATGTCTCCCACTTGGACTTGGTCCCGAATGGAATTGAAGCGTCTCTTGATGTGCTTGGTCCTCTTGTGAAATCTGGATTCCTTTGCCAAGGCAATTGCACCAGTATTGTCACAGAAGATCTTCATTGGTCCCGATGCACTAGGTATGACACCTAGATCGAAAATGAACTCTTTCATCCAGACTCCTTCATTTGCTGCTTCCGAAGCAGCTATGTACTCCGCTTCACATGTAGATCCCGCTACGACGCTTTGTTTAGAACTGCACCAACTTACAGCTCCATCGTTTAATAAAAAACACGTATCCGGTTTGCGATTTAGAATCGTCCGGATCAGTGTCAAAGCTTGCATTGACGTAACCGTTTACGACTAGCTCTTTGTCACCTCCATATACGAGAAACATATCCTTAGTCCTTTTCAGGTATTTTAGGATGTTCTTGACCGCTGTCCAGTGATCCACTCCTGGATTACTTTGGTACCTTCCTGCCAAGCTTATTGCTAAGCATACGTCAGGTCTGGTTCACAGCATTGCATACATGATAGAGCCTATGGCTGAAGCATAGGGAACATTTTTCATTTTCTCTCTATCTTCTGCTGTGGTCGGGCATTGAGTTTGACTCAACTTCACACCTTGTAGCATAGGCAATAATCCTTTCTTTGCCTGATCCATTTTGAACTTTTTCAAAATTTTGTCAAGGTATGTGCTTTGTGAAAGTCCTATTAAGCATCTTGATCTATCTCTATAGATCTTGATGCCCAATATGTAAGCAGCTTCACCGAGGTCTTTCATTGAAAAACTTTTATTCAAGTATACTTTTATGCTATCCAGAAATTCTATATCATTTCGAATTAATAATATGTCATCTACATATAAAATTAGAAATGCTACAGAGCTCCCACTCACTTTCTTGTAAATACAAGCTTCTCCAAAAGTCTGTATAAAACCATATGCTTTGATCACACTATCAAAGCGTTTATTCCAACTCCGAGATGCTTGCACCAGTCCATAAATGGAACGCTGGAGCTTGCACACTTTGTCAGCACCTTTTGGATTAACAAATCCTTCCGACTGCATCATATACAACTCTTCTTCTAGAAATCCATTCAAGAATGCAGTCTTGACATCCATTTGCCAAATTTCATAATCATGAAATGCAGCAATAGCTAACATGATTCGGACGGACTTAAGCATCGCTACGGGTGAGAAAGTCTCATCGTAGTCAACCCCTTGAACTTGTCGAAAAACTTTTTGCAACAAGTTGAGCTTTATAGATAGTTATATTACCATCAGCGTCAGTCTTCTTCTTAAAGATCCATTTATTCTCAATGGCTTGCCGATCATCGGGCAAGTCAACCAAAGTCCATACTTTGTTTTCATACATGGATCCCATCTCAGATTTCATGGCTTCTAGCCATTTTGCGGAATCCGGACTCATCATCGCTTCCTCATAGTTCGTAGGTTCATCATGGTCAAGTAACATGACTTCCAGAATAGGATTACCGTACCACTCTGGTGCGGATCTTACTCTGGTAGACCTACGAGGTTCAGTAGAAACTTGATCTGAAGTTTCATGATCATTATCATTAGCTTTCTCACTAATTGGTGTAGTTGTCACAGGAACCGGTTCTCGTGATGAACTACTTTCCAATAAGGGAGTGGATACAGTTATCTCATCAAGTTCTACTTTCCTCCCACTCACTTCTTTCGAGAGAAACTCCTTCTCTAGAAAGGATCCATTCTTAGCAACGAATGTCTTGCCTTCAGATCTGTGATAGAAGGTGTACCCAACAGTCTCTTTTGGGTATCCTATGAAGACACATTTCTCCGATTTAGGTTCGAGCTTATCTGGTTGAAGTTTCTTCACATAAGCATCGCAGCCCCAAACTTTAAGAAACGACAACTTTGGTTTCTTGCCAAACCACAGTTCATAAGGCGTCGTCTCAACGGATTTTGATGGTGCCCTATTTAACGTGAATGCGGCCGTATCTAAAGCATAACCCCAAAACGATAGCGGTAAATCAGTAAGAGACATCATAGATCGCACCATATCAAGTAAAGTACGATTACGACGTTCGGACACACCATTTCGTTGTGGTGTTCCAGGTGGCGTGAGTTGCGAAACTATTCCACTTTGTTTCAAGTGTAGGCCAAACTCATAACTCAAATACTCTCCTCCACGATCAGATCGTAGAAACTTTATTTTCTTGTTACGATGATTTTCCACTTCACTCTGAAATTCTTTGAACTTTTCAAATGTTTCATACTTGTGTTTCATCAAGTAGATATTCCCATATCTGCTCAAATCATCTGTGAAGGTGAGAAAATAACGATACCCGCCGCGAGCCTCAACATTCATTGGGCCACAAACATCAGTATGTATGATTTCCAACAAATCAGTTGCTTGCTCCATAGTTCCGGAGAACGGCGTTTTGGTCATCTTGCCCATAAGGCACGGTTCGCAAGTACCAAGTGATTCATAATCAAGTGATTCCAAAAGTCCATCAGTATGGAGTTTACACTGATATGACCCAAACGGCAGTGCCACAAATAAGTTGCACTATCATTATTAACTCTGCATCTTTTGGTTTCAACACTATGAATATGTGTATCACTACTATCGAGATTTAATAAAAATAGACCACTCTTCAAGGGTGCATGACCATAAAAGATATTACTCATATAAATAGAACAACCATTATTCTCTGATTTAAATGAATAACCGTCTCGCATCAAACAAGATCCAGATATAATGTTCATGCTCAACGCTGGCACCAAATAACAATTATTTCAGGTCTAAAACTAATCTCGAAGGTAGATGTAGAGGTAGCGTGCCGACCGCGATCACATCGACTTTGGAACCGTTTCCCACGCGCATCGTCACCTTGTCCTTGGCCAGTGCTCGCTTATTTCGTAGTCCCTGTTTCGAGTTGCAAATATTAGCAACAGAACTAGTATCAAATACACAGGTGCTACTACGAGCTCTAGTTAGGTACACATCAATAACATGTATATCACATATACCTTTGTTCACTTTGCCATCCTTCTTATCCGCCAAATACTTGGGGCAGTTCCGCTTCCAGTGACCAGTCTGCTTGCAGTAGAAGCACTCAGTTTCAGGCTTAGGTCCAGACTTGGGTTTCTTCTCTTAAGCAGGAACTTGCTTGCTGTTCTTCTTGAAGTTCCCCTTCTTCTTCCCTTTGCCCTTTTTCTTGAAACTAGTGGTCTTGTTGACCATCAACACTTGATGCTCCTTCTTGATTTCTACCTCCGCAGCTTTTAGCATTGCGAAGAGCTCGGGAATAGTCTTGTTCATCCCTTGCATATTATAGTTCATCACAAAGCTCTTGTAGCTTGGTGGCAGTGATTGGAGAATTCTGTCAATGACGCTATCATCCGGAAGATTAACTCCAGTTGAATCAAGTGATTATTATACCAGACATTTTGAGTATATGCTCACTGATAGAACTATTCTCCTCCATCTTGCAGCTGTAGAACTTATTGGAGACTTCATATCTCTCAATCCGGGCATTTCCTTGAAATATTAACTTCAACTCCTGGAACATCTCATATGCTCCATAACATTCAAAACATCGTTGAAGACCCGGTTCTAAGCCGTAAAGCATGGCACACTAAACTATAGAGTAGTCATCAGCTTTGCTCTGCCAGACGTTCTTAACGTCGTCAGTTGCATCAGCAGCAGGCTTGGCACCCAGCGGTGCTTCCAGGACATAATTTTTCTGTGCAGCAATGAGGATAATCCTCAGGTTACGGACCCAGTCCGTGTAATTGCTACCATCATCTTTCAACTTTGCTTTCTCAAGGAACGCATTAAAATTCAACGGAACAACAGTACAAGCCATCTATCTACAAACAAACATAGACAAGCAAAATACTATCAGGTACTAAGTTCATGATAAATTTAAGTTCAATTAATCATATTACTTAAGAACTCCCACTTAGACAGACATCTCTCTAGTCATCTAAGTGATCACGTGATCCAAATCAACTAAACCATAACCGATCATCACGTGAGATGGAGTAGTTTTCAATGGTGAACATCACTATGTTGATCATATATACTATATGATTCACGCTCGACCTTTCGGTCTCCGTGTTCCGAGGCCATATCTGCATATGCTAGGCTCGTCAAGTTTAACCTGAGTATTCTGCGTGTGCAAAACTGTCTTGCACCCGTTGTAGATGGACGTAGAGCTTATCACACCCGATCATCATGTGGTGTCTGGGCACGACGAACTTTGGCAACGGTGCATACTCAGGGAGAACACTTCTTGATAATTTTAGTGAGAGATCATCTTAAAATGCTACCGTCAATCAAAGCAAGATAAGATGCATAAAGGATAAACATCACATGCAATCAATATAAGTGATATGATATGGCCATCATCATCTTGTGCTTGTGATCTCCATCTCCGAAGCACCGTCGTGATCACCATCGTCACCGGCGCGACACCTTGATCTCCATCGTAGCATCATTGTTGTTACGCCATCTATTGCTTCTACGACTATCGCTACCGCTTAGTGATAAAGTAAAGCAATTACAGGGCGTTTGCATTTCATACAATAAAGCGACAACCATATGGCTCCTGCCAGTTGCCGATAACTTCGGTTACAAAACATGATCATCTCATACAATAAAATATAGCATCACATCTTGACCATATCACATCACAACATGCCCTGCAAAAACAAGTTAGACGTCCTCTACTTTGTTGTTGCAAATTTTACGTGGCTGCTACGGGCTTTAGCAAGAACCGTTCTTACCTACGCATCAAAAACCACAACGATAGTTTGTCAAGTTGGTGCTGTTTTAACCTTCGCAAGGACCGGGCGTAGCCACACTCGATTCAGCTAAAGTGAGAGAGACAGACACCCGCCAGCCACCTTTAAGCACGAGTGCTCGTAACGGTGAAACCAGTCTCGCGTAAGCGTATGCGTAATGTCGGTCCGGGCCGCTTCATCTCACAATACCGCCGAACCAAAGTATGACATGCTGGTAAGCAGTATGACTTGTATCGCCCACAACTCACTTGTGTTCTACTCATGCATATAACATCAACGCATAAAACCTAGGCTCTGATACCACTCTTGGGGAACGTAGTAATTTCAAAAAAATTCCTACGCACACGCAAGATCATGGTGATGGCATAGCAACGAGAGGGGAGAGTGTTCGTCCATGTACCCTCATAGACCGTAAACAGAAGTGTTATGACAACGCGGTTGATGTAGTCGTACGTCTTCACGATCCGACCGATCCAAGCACCGAACGTACGGCACCTCCGAGTTCAGCACACGTTCAGCTCGATGACGATCCCCGGGCTCCGATCCAGCAAAGCTTCGGGGATGAGTTCCGTCAGCATGACGGCGTGGTGACGATGATGATGTTCTACCGGCGCAGGGCTTCACCTAAACTCCTCGACGATATGACCGAGGTGGAATATGGTGGAGGGGGGCACCGCACACGGCTAAGGAACGATCCGTAGATCAACTTGTGTGTCTATGGGGTGCCCCCCTGCCCCCGTATATAAAGGAGCAAGGGGGGAGGCCGTCCGGCCCCTTGGGCGCGCCAAGGGAGGAGGAATCCTCCTCCTAGTAGGAGTAGGACTCCTCCTTTCCTACTCCTA
>NC_041383.1:713385536-713398917 GCF_002162155.2 Triticum dicoccoides
CCCTCCGGCACTCCGGTTTTCTCCGAAATCACCCGAAACACTTCCGGTGTCCGAATATAGTCGTCCAATATATCAATCTTTATGTCTCGACCATTTCGAGACTCCTCGTCATGTCCGTGATCACATCCGGGACTCCGAACAAACTTCGGTACATCAAAACTTATAAACTCATAATAAAACTGTCATCGTAACGTTAAGCGTGCGGACCCTACGGGTTCGAGAACTATGTAGACATGACCTAAAACCATTCTCGGTCAATAACCAATAGCGGGACCTGGATGCCCATATTGGTTCCTACATATTCTACGAAGATCTTTATTGGTCAAACCGCATAACAACATACATTGTTCCCTTTGTCATCGGTATGTTACTTGCCCGAGATTTGATCATCGGTATCCAATACCTAGTTCAATCTCGTTACCGGCAAGTCTCTTTACTCGTTCTGTAACACATCATCTTATAACTAACTCATTAGTTACAATGCTTGCAAGGCTTAGGTGATGAGTATTACCGAGAGGGCCCAGAGATACCTCTCCGACAATCGGAATGACAAAACCTAATCTCGAATTATGCCAACCCAACATGTACCTTCGGAAACACCTGTAGAGCACCTTTATAATCACCCAGTTACGTTGTGACGTTTGGTAGCACACAAAGTGTTCTTCCGGTAAACGGGAGTTGCACAATTTCATAGTTGCAGGAACTTTGTATAAGTCATGAAGAAAGCAATAGCAATATACTAAACGATCAAGTTCTAGGCTAACGGAATGGGTCATGTCAATCACATCATTATCCTAATGATGTGATCCCATTAATCAAATGACAACACATGTCTATGGTTAGGAAACATAACCATCTTTGATTAATGAGCTAGTCAAGTAGAGGCATACTAGTGACTTTATGTTTGTCTATGTATTCACACATGTATCATGTCTCCGGTTAATACAATTCTAGCATGAATTATAAACATTTATCATGATATGAGGAAATAAATAATAACTTTATTATTGCCTCTAGGGCATATTTCCTTCAGAAAGAGGCGCCCGAGGGAAGGCCCTATATCTATCGTGTACTTTTTGGCCGCCACCATTGCACATTTTGAGGTGATCTAATCTAGATAATATTCTTGTACTCTATTGGAGGGGTGGGGTCATTGCCTTTGTCATCTCCATCGACCCTTGGTTCTCCCACTATGATGTGTGAGTAGTCCAACTTTGTACCATGGGTTTTGTAGTAGTAGCTATGTATCCTGTTCTCTCCCAATTTCTTTGATACAAAGATCATACGAGTTGGCTATCATGATTGCGATCCATATGATGCAATTCTAACAGTTACTTTTGCTATGTGATGTACTATTACTTTGTGATCGGATTATATTGTATGGATTATATATGCACATTTTATCTCTTATTTATTAGTCTAATCATTATCGAATTTAGGTCAAAGATAAATAGTGGGAGTAGTACGCATCATATGGTGTAAATCTTTATAAGTTAAGTAGTTAAGGACAATAACAGAAAAATGCTTCCTTCAAATTTATCAATTGTAATACCATTTAGGTATGTATTCAGTTCACTTTGTACAAAGATGAAATAAATATGGTGTCCTCACAAGATGGTGCTTTTTCGTATTGACATTGTGGAAATAACTTCATAGACCATCCCGATCTTGAAACTTAGAAAATATCATGGGCATACTAAGACATCCAGGATATGCCACTCTAGCGCTACTTGTTATGGGTAGGGAGAAGGGAACAATGGGTACGGAGGTCATGAGGTAATAGAAGGCGCAATAAAACTATAAGTCCTAACCATTAGGTAGGGATGATCACTCTTGCCCCTCTGAGCTATAGGGGCATGATAGGTGAAGAGGACATAATAAGGTGGGGAGCTATAAAAATGGAAGTTTTCTTAAGCAACTTTGCCCTTGTTTTGATTTCAAGTTCTTTCATTTTTCACATTTATTATTACATTACCTAAGGGACCAAACTAGGGCCTAAAATGCTCCCCGTGCATCCTAAAGACAACTTCAAGCCATGCATTTTATATACATATGCTCCGAGCGCTCAGATAGAGCCCCAAGGGAAAGACTGGATTCCACTCCCACTGACTAACCACTAGAGAATCGTAGTCAGGCCCACTAGGCATACAGAGAAGGGGCAACATCAATTGAGTAGCCCCCTTGGCGCAAAACATGCACGACATGGCTTGTAGCCAACGAGGAAGCTGAATCTCTCTCATGCTCCAACATTCTATGTAGGGTCATCTTTGGGGAGGGCGTGGCACTTGCAGCTCGAGATGGCTCATTAAAGGATACATCTGCACAAACTGACTAGTGAAGCTCATCGAGAACCCCCAAGGATAACATATATGCCAGATATGCCACGACTAGTGGTGGCCCTCAAAGGATGTGGCGATTGGGTGAAGCGCCTAGCAGTTGCTAGCCACAACCACAAGGCTTTCTATTCTCGGTTGTGCCACTTGATTGATGGCATGCCTTGGGTGTGTGAGGGTCAAAGGGGAGCAGCCTCACGACTCATGTATTGGTTAACCCTGACAACTTCTACGCGATACCTCCTTAGATTTTGGAGTTGAGCATGCAACTGGTTTTGAACCTCGGCCTCCTTATGAAACTCCAGGCATGCGATGGGAAGATGATGGTTGCATCATAGGGGCATGCAGCACTGACAAGTTCACAATAAGTATATTGGGATCATATGCCCTTGACTATGGTGCTTGTGATTTCCTAGGGGGCGGCTGGACAATCTAACTAGGATGCTCAGTGAAGTGTCAAGTCCTAAAGCAGTCAAGTCTAGAAAACCACCCCCGAGATGGCCATGTTACCAGCATTACCCTCGGCAAAAGAGTTGGATTTGGCCTACATGTAGGCGATGGTCCGGTATGTCACTCCAACTAAGTGAGAGATGAATCGAGGGGTATCATGAGGGAGGGTACTTGGCCTTTGAGGAAGTCATGAGCTTCACCCTTGCCGCCTTCTTCAACTTGATTGGAGATCATGGGGGTCCTGCACCATGGTCCACCATAACGAGCGATAGCGGAGGCTCCAACCTCCTTTTTGAGCTCATTGATCTCTCCATGTCCTGCCCTACTGCTAGAAAGGATCCGGACATTGTGGAACTCAGAGTGACAACCCTAATTGTCCAATGCGGCAAATCCTAGGGAAAGCAGACTATGTAGGGATGACATGATGGCCAGAAGGAAGGCAACAATAGATCGGAGAGATAGATGTGATGCAAACGTTAATCCAAAGAGGCATCACCGATCACACGCTTTATCATCCAGGTCATGAGGGCTTTCATTATGTGTCCCATCATGACTCTATTGGTAGACATATGGGGACAGGATTCCCAGTCTTTGGGATATGAAATCCTTCCAGTGGGGCCCTAATCTAGTACCAACAGCAAGGTAATAAGGCTCATACCACTACCCATAGTTCACGATTGTGGAGGAAGTTAGGAGTCTTTCCCTTTTTTGGATCCCCATACTTTCAACTAGAAAATGGAAACGGGTCACATTTCTGATACATAACGCTTTTACCCGAGTCCAAGTACTGTTTGGGGTAAGATTGTCACATCCTTAGGATGGGTACCGAGTTACTTGGCGGAGTGGTTTGCTAAGTTAATGCTCCCTCTTCACCAAAACATAATCAGGAAAGGGTTTGAAGTGGACAAGGTTAGGTTATACTATCTCGACCCCATCCTCTCAAGCCATGCCACAATGCCATTTCATATATTAGCGGGGGATTGTCGACGAGCACATGTAAGTTACATGCCTAGTCTTGAAGGGCTCCTAAGTATGGCACCTGGCTATGCCCGAGGAGGCACTCAAAACGATAAGGGCATGTGCGGTAAGTCAAGGATATGGCTATTACGGGTATTCATTCTAACATCAGGATCACTAGATCCTATAGTATCCCTTGAAGATAGTGACCTAGTTACTTACACCCATCAACCTATATGAAGGGAAGACGACCCTGCGTCCAAAAGCATCTAACTTCGGGATCAACATAGCTATAACCTAGCTCCCCATAGAGTAGACCTGCACCATTGTAATCCTCTTTGATCATAAAAGCTCACTAGGCAAGACCTAGGACTTTTACGCAATTGGGGACGTGAAACTTGGTAAAACTATGTGTCATCATCATTAACGTTGAGATTCCTTAGGGTACCACCGTTCCCTCTACTGCCTTCCACGACCTCCAGTACATCGTAAGATTGGCGATACATGGTCAACACTTGTTGTTGACAATTGGTAGATCATACATATACCCTGGTGTATGTGACTGAGTGTATGCCTCATCGTGTGTGGAATAGGTCAATGAAGACTCGGGGCACAATGTATACATATTTGAGCTTTCCTGAGGAGCAGCTATATTGTGGACATATTACAATGGGTGTTCTTGACGAGGCATGATGGAATCTACAACCTAGTGTTTTAGAGGCGATTTCCTATCCAACCTATTTGGGTCTAGGGTTGCGAAGCTAGGGCAGAAGATTACTGGGATGCTACAACCTGATGATGTCGCTTGATGTGAGATATGCCCTAGAGGACGCATAACCTATTTTCCTTTGCATGGGTCCTTGGCCTCCTTATATAAGATCAAAATGCCATGGACCATGGTAGGCACAAACTTCTCTGGAGTGTGTCTCCTCTTTCCTTGTCGTAGGGACACCTTCGCTTATCCTTGTAGAGTCTAGATAGCTTTTGGGACCTACCTTATAGGGAACTTCTCGAGTAAGCCCAACTGCATTATTGGGAATCATGAAATCTCCTTAGGCATACTATATTGATATGGTCATTGTATAGTCACAGTTACATGGTAGATATACAATACATATGACAACATGTAAAAAGGGTATCTAGAAAAAGGGGTGTGTGGCAATGATTATCTTTAGAGAATCATCTTGGACCATCTTATAGTCATAAATGTCGTAGACCTAAGGTGATAACGGAGTATATGATATTTAGTAGTAAAATTTGTGGCGAGTCCATACTCCGTATAAAGGAAAATAGTCGCACATAGGTGTAGAATAAGTTATATTGCACCCACATACTTTTATGCTTGTTTGACTTTAAATTTACATTTGGTACGTATATTTTCATGATATTTTTATACTTGCATCGAAACATTAAAACCTACCATCTGTAATCAAACTAATGCTATGGAATCAAATTTTATTTATTCGTAGTCAATTAGTATTCTTTTTATATTTTAAAGCCATCATGTTCTAGTCTGTACTTGATGCCTCGATATTTTTCTTTTTCTTTGAAAGTGAAGATTTAACAAGTCTACGATTAGAATGTACTTGTACTCTTTCTTTCAACAAGCTACAAGCATGGAACCAAATATGCTTACCATAGCTAACGTGATTAAACTCTTCTTAATTGATCTTGTAAGATCAATATAGGACATGACAACTCGGTCCTACCAAATTAATGTTTTGGATTTTTTCATCATTGACAAATGTCATAATTTTCATAATATTTCATACTTACAAGATAGACAAATACACACACGTAATCAAATAGAGCATATAAGAGTGGTACGATTAATTTATTCTCCTATAATCCCACCATTTCAAAATATAGTTTATATTAGTTTTTTATGAACTCAAATTTGAAAATTTTACCAAGTTTATTAAAAAATTATCAACATCTAGATTATCAAATCAATACAGTAAGATTCACGATGAAATAAAATTTCATATCATCGGTATTGTAGTTATAGATAATTTTCTCTATAAACATCGTCAAGAAGCTTGAATTTTTAAAGAACCGATACACGCTACATTACACAATAGAAGGCGTACTTCTGAGCATCTAATATAACCTGCATGCACGATCACACATGCATCCATCAGCTAACCATGGAGAGAATACCATAGTGTTGGGATATACATGATAAACGGTAACCAAAACTGAATTATGAAACCTAAAGGGCAGAACCACCAGTAAACTAATCATAGGTAATATAGCTAAAATAAAAACCAGTCGCACTTACAGCTTTTGTGGGCATAAGATATTGATGTAGAAGCTTTCCATGTTAATTCAGACTTCTTATGCATGTCCTCCATTTTGTATTTGTCTTTGTTTTCAATGATGTCCTCGAGCCTTGAGTTGATATCCTTTACCTTTACAGACAGTTTGCGTGCATACTTACTTGTGTTGTAAAGGTTGCAACATATCTCATGCTTGGACGAGCCCACCATGGATACCTTTACAACAAATAATTTGTACACAAAAATATTAGAGTAGATTGTATATGCAAATTAGACCATTACTTACAACAAATAATGTGTACACAAAAATATTAGAGTAGTTGTATATGCAAATTAGACCATTACTTTAGGTCTACAACCCCAAAAGCATATAAGCACTACCCAAATATTAATTGGAATCCTAACATGATAAAAACTATAGGGTGAAACTAAAACTAAAGCCAAAACATAAAGCTCCATGCATATACAACGACACACCATAATCCATAGCCACCATTTATGATACGTGCAAGCGTTCCTCGGGTGAGTTTATGTCACGCAAGAGCGAGACAGACGTACGCCTCACCTCAAGAAAAGCGTGATGTAGGCCGGCCCAGTAGCGTTAGTTTGTTACTTGTTCGTTCGAGACTTTCATTCATTTTGTTTCATTTTTTAATTTTGTTTATATTTTGAAATATTTTAAATATATATATCTAAAAGTTACCTTACTTATAATTTAACAACGTTCACCACACATTAAAAAATGTTCACAAAAAATGTAGAAATTTGTTCGCGCAATTTTAAAAATTGTTCACACCATTTAAATAATCGTATCATTCAAAATGCCTGCACGTTTAAAAATATGTTCATGAACCTTTTTATATAATGTTCATGAAAATTTAAAATTGTTCATGTAATAATTATAAAACTTGTACCATTCAAAATTTGATTGTATCATTTTAAAAATATGTTCAAAAACACTTGAGAAACGATTGAATGTATTACAAAAATGGTCATGGTATTTTTGAATAATGTTCAGCATGTGCTTAAAATTGTTACCTGGTACTAGAAAAACTAATATGCATTTTACAAACGCTCAACTTGTATTCCGTTAAAATATTCACCCTCTATTTAGTAAATGGTCTACGTCTACCTTAACCAGCTCAACCTGTATGAGAAAAACGTTTAACTTCAATTTTTTGTAAGTCAACATGCATTTCAAAAAAAAAGAGGGAAAAACTCAAGAGAAGGAAAACCCGATAGAGAAAAAGGAAAAGATATAAGAAAAGTGAAGGAAAAACTAAAAAACCAAAAACAAACATAAAATAAATATATAAAAAACAATTCGAAACAAAGAAAAGGACCCTGATATCCATTTGGCGTCCGTCTGGGAGGGGTCCCACCGAACCTTTTTGTTCACGCTGGGAGGAGCGACCTAGCAAACCTCCCGCAGAAAAAGGGGTGTTCGCGCTGGAGCGCCCTCCTATTGAAAAGAACAGAGGAGCACTTCACTAAAACTACTTCGTTAAATAAACGTGGCCAATAAAATTGTCTACGAGTAAGCACATGTTGAGTAGTGCAAAGGTGTTAAGCTGGGATTGGTAGCTGCAAAAATAAAAATTAGCATAAAAGAAGTTGCAAAAAAGTTACCAGTATTTTGAGAAAACATGGAAAATATCGATGAATTTAAACCATTTGAAAAGAAATGAAGTGAACATATAATTTCCTTGCCAAAACTGCATTTAAGATTGCGTATTGTACAATGACTATTATACAAAAATAAAGTTGGCATGACAAAAACAAGTGACATGGAAAATTTTAGTGAAAAAAGATGATTCGTGTCATAACAATTATTACCTAGTCCAAGTGAAGCAAATGCTATGTAAACTTGTTTTCCGGGAAGTGATATGGCAACTGTTTTTAAATGCTTTAAAAAGGTCATGGTAAATGCAAAAAAGTGCTTTGAATTGTTTAGTGTTCTAATAAATCTAAGAAATGCCACCTCCTGAACACTTATGTCAAAAAGCAAAACCGTGGTACAATATTAGATTTGCCTTGTTATAAAAAGTATATTTTCCATGTTATAAAAGTAGATTTTCCATATTATAGAACATTGCATTTGTCAGTTTGCCATTACAAAAATATATTTTTCGAACATTTGCACATGGAAAATTAGCTCTTTAGATCACGTCAAATGAATAGAAAAACTGATTGCATCATGTCAACTATACATATCATGGCAAAAATACTACCCTACATCACTACAAATTAAAAGTTGATCTCTTTGAATTATCTCTAAATTTCCATGGTAATGATGCCATGCTACAAAAAATAAAATCCACATGCTCCAAAATAATAAAATTTCCATCGTTAAAAAGTAAATTTTGAATTTGGTCCAAAAAGTATGAATTATCAAGGTCCATACGCTAAGTTTACCATGATGCATAAACCTAAACTTGCCATGATCCATAAACTAAATTTTCCAACAAAACATAAACTAGAATTTACCATGGCAAAACATGAGAAAAAATTGGTGACACGGGCAAAAAAATTTAAAAAAATGAATGGAAGTGTCACGTAGGAGATTTTCAAAAATACTATTAACTTCAATTTGCCATGACAAATTTTGTTTTGTTAAGATGGCAAATTAGCTCTTTAGATCATTGCAAAAGTTGTAAGATTTGTGCCATGGCAAAATTTGTGTTGGTAAGATGGCAAATTTTGTATTGGTGGGCATGGCAAAAGTTATAAGATTTTTGCCATGGAAAAATTTGTATTAATGATATGTCAAATTTTGTACTGGTGGCATTGCAAAACTTGTAGGGTTTTTTCCATGGCAAAATTTATATTGGTGACATGACGAAGAAGTTGTGAAGATTTTTGCCATGGCAAAAAGTGTATTGGTTACATGGCAAAAAAATGAATGTGAGATACAAATTATGCATTCTAATGATATTTGCCATGGCAAAAACATCTATTGATAACATGGAAAAAAATGGATTCGAGACATTTAAAGAGTTTTAAGATTGTTTCCATGGCAAAAAGATTTAACAAGTTATGAATTGCATGATATTTGCCATGCGCAAACATTCTTTTACAATGGAAAAAATGGTTACCAAACTTATGAATCTAGACTTGCCATGGGCTTGATCAATAGGTCTAAAAAAGTGTCGATGTTTTGAAAATTTTACATGGCGAAAACAATACAAAAAACACAATAATCAACAACTTTGCCATGTTCTAGCAACAGAAATTTCAGAAAACTGCCATGTCAAATTTGTAAATATTGGCATGACATTCTTACAAAAGAATTGCCACGGTTTATTGAGAACAACATCTATAAATTCCCATGGAAGTAGTACTAACAGCTTCAGAAACACAACAATACATATTATGTTTTCTTGCCATAGCAAAGCAAACATGATTTTGACATGGCCACACACTTTGTGTTTCCATGGCAACATATTATGATGTTTGCCATGGTAAGAAATAATTTAAATTGGGATGGCAGCAAAAGTTGAGGCGACATTTTAACAAAATTTGTGTTTGGATGACAAAAACATATTTTTGAGTTGCCATCAACTACAATTTCTAAAGATTGCCATGGAAAATTGGTCAATTAGCATCACAACAAAAGTAAACAGTTTATGCAAACTCATGAATGATTGAGAAAATGAATCATACAAAATTTACAACATTTGGACTGAGCTGAAAAAAGTGCATCGCCAACAGTGCCGAGCTAGTGACATAAACTGAGTTAATTGCACAGAAGTACCATAATTATGGCATCACATGCAGATTGATACCATGAATGCTAATTTTTACGTGTCAGTACCAAGAATATGCCAGGCCGTTGCAAATAGGTCTAAATTACGTATAAACACGTATTGACGGTGTATCTGACCGGCGGGGCCCGCCCGTCAGGTGCCGACGTGGCATGTTTTTGCAGAAAACCCCCTTACGTTGTATGTAATCATAAAAATGCCCAAATTTTTGGCAGGAAAAAGGCTCCATGAGAGGCGTTCCCTTTCTTATACTTGTCTGAAGTGCTGGGCCGGCCCACCGAGGCCTGCATTTTTTTAAATTTCGCACTTTAAATGGCGCGCGTGTTGGGCTCGTTCGTTGCCCCGGTTAGTATTCGTTTCATTTCTCTTGTGCTTTTAGAATGCATGGTGAACATTTTATTAATATACGCTGAACACTTTCTGCTTATAGTGAACATTTCTCAATGCACGATGAACTTTTCTTTACAAACGGTGAACATTTTCTTAATATAATAAACTTTGGTAATATCCGTTGAATATATTTGAAATGGAAATTGAACATTTTTTTACTATAGGTTGTTCAATTTTCTTACGATAAAGAACATTTTACTTAATTCGAGGTATTTTTTTTGTAATTTATGGTGACATTTTTATTAATACACGGTGAGTTTCAAGATTATTATGGTGAATATTTTCTTAATACATGGTGAAATTTTTGTATTTCACAAAATGTTCAGTATGTATTAAAACTTATTGTGTAAAATCAATTTGCATTTCAAGAAATCCTTGATTATTTTAATAAAAGTTGAAAAGTTTTAATGCATTTCTTAAATTATTATGATCACACAATTATTTTTAATACATGTTCTGCACCATGTTTCTAAAATTTAATGCATTTAAAATTATATGTTCAACTTCTAATGCATTGATTGCAAGAATGATTAAGAAACCGGGGCAAAAAGTTCTTGAAACTCATCGTGTATCAAGAAAATGTTCACCATAAATTACAAAAAGTTCACCGCGCATTATGTAAAATGTTCATCATATCTTAAGAAAAAGTTCAAGATATATTAGAAAAATGTTCGGTTTGCATTTAAAATATGTTCAACATTTATTATAATGGGGAAAATGTTAATCTTTTGTAAAGAAAAAGTTGACAACCTGTATTAAAAATAATTGTGTAATCTTAATAAATTTTAGAAATGCATTAAAACTGTCCAATTTTTATAAGAAAAATCGACGTGTTTCTGGAAACGCAAGTATGATTTTTACACAATAAAGTTTTTAATACATGCTGAACATTTTTTGAAATGCAAAAATATTCTCTACAAATTAAAAAATTGTGTAATCACAATATTCTTGAAACTCATCATGTATTAAGAAAATGTTCACCATAAAGTACAAAAAGTTCACTGTGCATTCTAAAAGCACAAGAGAAATGAAACGAATAGTAACCGGGGCAACGAACGAGCCCAACACGCGCGCCATTTAAGTGCGAAACAAAAAAACGCAGGCCTCGGTGGACCATCCCAGCGCTTCAGACACGGTATAACGAAACGAACGCCTGTATTAATTGCGAGCTGCGCTGTGGAGTGGTGGTTAGCGTGTGGCGGCTGTGGACTGCTAGTCGCAGGTTCTATTCCTGCCGTCGCCTTATTTTCTGTTTCTTTTATTTATTTGTTCAAGTGGCGGAAAATTTCAAACCAGTCAAAATTCGGTGGTGGAAATTGCGAACAAAAAAGAAAGCCTCTCATGGAGCCTTTTTCCCGCAAAAAAATTGGGCATTTTTGTGATTAAATACAATGTAAGGGGGTTTTCTGCAAAAAACATGCCATGTCGGCACCCGGTGGCCGGGCCCCGCCGGTCAGATACACCGTCAATACGTGTTTATGCGCGGCTTGACACAATCTTGGTACTAACATGTAAAAATTAGCAGTCTTGGTATCAATCTGCATGTGATGCCCCAGTTATGGTACTTCTGTGCAATTAACTCACATAAACTGGACATGTTCAGTAAGACTGTCCTTCAACTGAGGGGTCATATGTGCAGCGGACTAGGTCCCAGCGCCCGACCAGCCGGAGAAGATGAGGAGAATGTGCCCGTCGCCCATGGCCAACGCATGGTCGACGTGTTAGAAGAATGCATGGCCGTGGAGGGCGCTGCAGCGCAGGATGGCACCGTCGCCTCCGAGAAGCCGCGCATCGGACGAGGTCCCCGGCGTCTGATAAGCCGGCGAAGACGAGGGGGAGGGTCTCGTCGCCCATGGACGCCATGCTCAGAGAAGACGCGACCGTGGTGGGCTTCGAAGCGAGGGATGGCACCATCGACTCGAAAAGGGCCGCTTAGTGGATGAGGTCCTCGGCGTCCGAGGTGTCAGAGAACATGAGGAGGAGGTTCCGTCGCTCATAGGTAGCTTCGGGTCGCCGTTCTCGAAGAAAGACGTCGCTGAGGTGGGTGCTGAGGTGATGGACGACGTCGTCGCCTCCATGTAGCTGGTGCGGGACGACCTGGTGCCGTTATTGATCCTCTCGGCCGCGCAGTCGCGACAGGTGCGAAGTTGCGTGGCGAGCCCGTCTCCACCGTGCCGGCCCGCCTCCGCCGTGAGACACCATGATTTGGTCAGCCATCTTAAAATGTGGCGACGAAGGGAGAGAAGACAGTGGGGAAGTGGCATCGAGGGGGGGACGAATGGAGCTGCGAGTGTATAAGCGCTGTCGTTGCATGTATTGCAAAAACTCTCACTCTATATTAAGAAAATCTTCACAATTTTTATAATAAAGAATTCATTGCTTACTTGAAAAATGTTCAACGTACATCACAAAACTGTTCAATGTATATTTAAATTTTTTTCAGCATATGGCAAAAAATGTTCAATGTTTACTTTTTTTCATCGTATACTACAATATGTTCATTGTATATTTAAAAATCCTCAATACTCAACATTTTTCCTTTCTGATTCGCTACTACCTTTAGTTCTTAAATGTCCGCGTCCTAAGATCCATAAATACTCAGTTGTTCAAGTGGTAAAGAATTTTTACTCTCTATCGGGAGGTTGCCAACCGGTCAGATACACCGTCAATACGTGTTTATGCGCGGCCTGACACAATCTTGATACTGACATGCAAAAATTATCAATCTTGGTACCAATCTGCATGTGATGCCCCAGTTGTGGTACTTCTGTGCAATTAACTCACATAAACTGTCGCCTTCGGGAAGCCGCGCATCGGACGAGGTCCCCGGCGTCTGATAAGCCGGCGAAGACGAGGGGGAGGGTCTCGTCGCCCATGGACGCCATGCTCAGAGAAGACACGACCGTGGTGGGCTTCGAAGCGAGGGATGGCACCATCGACTCGAAAAGGGCCGCTTAGTGGATGAGGTCCTCGGCGTCCGAGGTGTCAGAGAACATGAGGAGGAGGTTCCATCGCTCATAGGTAGCTTCGGGTCGCCGTTCTCGAAGAAAGACGGTGGGTGATGAGGTGCTGAGGTGATGGACGATGTCGTCGCTTCCAGGTAGCTATTGCGGGACGACCTGGTGCCGTTATTGATCCTCTCGATCGCGACAGGTGCGAAGTTGCGCGGCGAGCCCGTCTCCGCCGTGCCGGCCCGCCTCCGCCGTGA
>NC_041383.1:713399141-713411751 GCF_002162155.2 Triticum dicoccoides
GTATAAGCGCTGTCGTTGCATGTATTGCAAAAATCTCACTGTATATTAAGAAAATCTTCACATTTTTTATAATAAAGAATCCATTGCTTACTTGAAAAATGTTCAACGTACATCACAAAAATGTTCAATGTATATTTAATTTTTTTCAGCATATGGCAAAAAATGTTCAATGTTTATTTAATATTTTTTCATCGTATACTACAATATGTTCATTGTATATTTGAAATGTCCGCGCGTCCTAAGATCCACAAATACTCAGTTGTTCAAGTGGTAAAGAATTTTTACTCTCGATCGGGAGGTTGCCAATTCGATTCCTTTTTTTTTCGAGAAATCTTTCCCACTTTATTGAATAACAATGTTTATAGGTACAAGACTTGTGTCATGAGGATTACCCAACCAAATATGTATTCCTATACCTAGATTACAAGCAAATTTGACACGAGATTATGAGCCTCAAAGTTATGGTTTCTACGCTCATGAACGAAATTACATAAATTATTTCCCCAAAAAAGTGTAATTACATAAAGTTAAACTAGCTCTACGTTCTGATATTTCATTATATGATAACCGAGTGATGACCTCCTGTGCCTTGGTTTATGTTATTCAATACATTTTGACAATTAGAGTTCGATTCCTTGATACAGCGTTGTTTTTGTGGGATTTTAATGGCGTCTCGCTATGACACCACCGTATGGCCTGGCCCATTCAGATCGCGTCATGCACAAAAGCTCATCTGTTTGACGCTCGCGAGCATCAGATAGGGGCTCTCGGCTGCTAAATCCTATTCGGCGTCCTCTGCGCCTGATACAGCACAATCCGCAAAGGGCGCATATTTCATGTATGATAGCCAAAGTGATGACCTCCCGTGCCCTGGTTTATGTTATTCAGTACATTTTGACAATTAGAGTTCGATTCCTTGATACAGCGTTGTTTTTGTGGGATTTTAATGGCGTCTCGCTATGACACCACCGTATGGGCCGGCCCATTCAGATCGCGCCATGCACAAAAGCTCATCTGTTTGATGCTCGCGAGCATCAGATAGGGACTCTCGGCTGCTAAATCCTATTCGGCGCCTATCAGATAGGAGCATCAGATATGAACTTTTTCCCAAATTTGTTGAACCTTTTTTTTTCAAATTCAATGATTTTTTCTTAAAATCTGATGAACTTTTTTCAAGATTAGTGAACTTTTTTCAATCGATGAACTATTTTCCAAATTGATGAACTTATTTGAAAAGTGATAAACTTTTTATTCAAAATCGATAAACATTTTCCAAATTCCGAGAACATTTTCCAAAATTTGGTGAACTTTGTTTAAAATTGATGAACTTTTTCGAATTGAGGAATTCTATTTCAAACTAAGTATTCTTTTTTTAAAGGTCAACACAGTCAACTGCGAAGAATTGGTCAAAATTTAACGATCAACTGAATTGAAAGATCGACGCGTCAATTGACTCGAAGGAGCAAATTTTTTGTTTGTGGAGCGATCGAAAGGAAGGGATCGATCCAGCTAAATGGGCCGGCCCAAGTGAGCTGGGACGTGAGCGCCAGCATGAAAAATCGGCGCATAAGGCGCCAATGAGGAGGACTCCTCGGCTCTCGTCTTGCTTGAGATGAAGCGACAGTAGTACAAAACGGAGCTTTAAAACCGGTTCGTAAGGGCTTTTAGTGCCGGTTTTGCAACCGGCACTAAAGAGTGGAGACTAAAGACCCCCCCCCCTTAGTACCGGTTTGGCACGAACCGGCACTAAAGGCCCACCACATGGCGTGAGCTCGCGCTCTGGTATGGGGGACCTTTAGTACCGGTTGGTGTTACCAACCGGTACTATAGTTTTTTTTTTGAAATTCTTTTTTGAAAATTTTGGAAAAAAATTTGATTTTTTATTTTAAATTTTTCTAAATTATTTGATGATTTAGTCTCTAATCACCTCTCTTAACTGCTCAAGTATGGATCACTCATTCCAAATCGCCTAACTGTTTCAGCGGATCAATCTTTTTGTTATGCAAATTTTGATATATTATATGTATTTTTCTGAATTAGGATGATTTAGTTATGATTTTTTCAAGTTTGAAAATTGCCCTATAGTCCCGATTTGTGTCTCCAACCGAGACTATAGGTTAGACCCCTTTAGTGCCGTTTCGTGGCACGAACCGGTACTAAAGGTTGGCCCTTTAGTACCGGTTTGTGCCACAAACCAGGACTAAAGGGGCTCGTGGGGCCCCGGCCTGACGCCAGCCTGCCACCACCCCTTTAGTACCGATTCGTGGCACGAACCGGTACTAAAGGTTCAACACGAACCGGCACTAATGCATAACCGTTCGAGCCGGTACTAATGATATCATTAGTACTGGGCTAGAATTGAACCGGGACTAATGTGTCTCACATAAGGTCCTTTTTCTACTAGTGCGAGCACTCGCGTCAGGGCGTCGCAACCGGGCCGGCCAGGTAGGTTCCAGGTTAGTTCACCTTTCCCCCTGTTTTTTCCTCTGTTCAATTTTTGTTCTTTCTTTTACTATTATTTTTGAAAATATTGGAAATATATTTCGAAGCTAAAAAATAAATATAAAATCTAGAATTTTACAGATGTTATTGTAGTGAATCTTTTTATTAGCATAACTATAAAAAATATTGATAGCTTTCAAAAAAAATGTTTGTGACCTTTAAAAAATATTAGACGTTTCAGAAACATGTACTGGAATTTGTTTAACAACTGTTTATACAATGTATAAATACATTCTGGCAATTAACTTTTTAAAGGGTATAAAATGTTTAACCTACATATGAAAAATGTACTATGTGTATGAAATAAGTAGACATCAAATCTATATTAAAAAAGTGAATCTTGTATATGAAAATTTTAAACCTGTGTAAAAAATGTTTACAATGTATACTAAAGATGTACAATGTGTATACTGAAGAAAGTAGACATGTGATGAAGAAAGAAAGTAACGGATGAAAACCGACACAAAAACAAAGAAAACCAACAAAAGGCAAAAAAGAAACAAATTAAACCAGAAATAGAAAAAAGGAAATTAATGATTTTTTTGAAAACATTGATAAACCAAACACAAAATAAAAGAACTAAATAGAAAAAAAAGAAAAAAACCTATTGGAAATAAAAAATAAACTAGAGAAATCATAGAAAAAGGAAAGGAAAAAACCTAGAGAAAAACGTGACAAAAATAAAGAAAACCTTACGTCCATCTTCACCCATAAATTACATATTTTCAGAAACCCTCGATAACATTTTTCATGATTTTTCCGCCGCCACAAGTTCCTTTTTCAGGGAAATCCTATGTGAAATCCTATGTGTGCTGTCGGAGGGGGAATCCATTACCGGAGACATCTTTATCAACTTCGCTACCACAATGACCATGTAGGAGTAGTTCCTTAGGACCTTGGGTCCATAGCAGTAGTTGGATGTCATTCTCTCTCCATTGTGCTTCAATAGAAAGTTCCTCTGAGTTGCCTCACATGATCGGGATCCATATGATGTAACCGGTGTTGTGTTTGTTAGGATACGATGAATTGTCACTTTATAATCAGATTATTTATTAATTTCTACTGAATCTCTTATGAATTCTTTGCTGCATAATTGAGTAGTCATATATGCTCTCTGATATATTTGTCTATTTTGACCAAGTTTGATGGGTAGTTCTTTAGAGGGGTTGCGTATGGTAGTGGGTTCAATTTTGCGGTGATCCATCCAAGTGACAGAAATGGAACGACCATGTATTGTATTGTTGGTACTAAGGGTAAAATGACAATTTCTTTATCACACTTGGATGATAGTTTTACTGTCTGCATAATGTCATCTTGCTTATTGCTATGTTGGGTATGAACTTATTACCTCAAGATGCATGTTTTTTAGGGGACCTCAAGATGCATGTTGGATAACAGTCTTTGGTTCAAGTATATATGAGTGCATGTTAGTTTCTTCATATGTTGCACTACTTTTTACTCAATCATAAACTTAGATCATCACGGGCGAAGAATACCTGAAGATAACTACCAACTGAACAGAACTTTAGACACTGGACACCATAGAGAGCATTACAGACATTGCAGAAATGAACACGCTTTAGCGTGCATTTAAAGTCACTCCATGATCAAATTAGAATGAAAGGCAGAAAGAAAAGCTTAGGGTTCCTTTGCCTCTCGCCAGCGTCGCCGCCGGTCCGCCTCGTCTCCTGTGGCCTTAGGGCCATGAAGGTGCGGTGGATCCCGGCCCTTACCGGCGGGAGGGCTTCATTTTTAGATGTTTCTTCAACTTTTGTTAGGGTTTGTGTTCTGCTCAGGAAGACGAGACGACGGCGGCTCCCTGAAGATGAAATAAGATTCTCCCTGCCTAGTCCCCATTCTAGTGGTGTGCCTATCATCGTCGGTGGGCGTGTGGAGATGTGTCTCCGGCGGATCTATCCTCGATAGATTTGTTCAGATCTGGTCGTAGTTCGTCTATATTTGTGTTTCTTCAGGTTGGATCCTTTTGATCTACGCTACTCTTCATCGGTGGCGGTTGCTGTTCTGCTGCACTGGTCCTATGGGACCTTAACACGACGACTTCCCGACTGTCTACTACAACAAGTTCTGCCCGGCTCCGGCGAGGGAGGGGCGATGATGGCGCGCGCCTTCGGCTTGCTTCATTGTATGTAGTTGTCTCTAGGTTGTCTACGAATATGGATGTAATTTTTATTATTTCTGGTGTTTGTTGTATTCCCATGATTAAAGATGAATAGATTGGAAGTTTTCTCGCAAAAAAACTTAAATCATCATTTGTATAGAAAACCTACTACATATTGTCACTAAGGGTGCGGCATGGCTTGTCGTACCACTCTTCGTATAAGGGGCTAGAGGCGGCCAGGTCGGTTGACTGATTCAGTGGATTTTTTTAACACGGTACAGACGCAGACGCTCATACATACACACATATACCCACTCTATGAGCGCTCCTACACCATATCCTATGAGCACCTTCAAGAGACTAAGCCGGCATATCATCTTGAGATTGAAGAAGTTGCCACAGACGTCTTCGTAGTCGACGAGAACGTCTCCTCCCACTGAACGCACATCACCGAAAGGCTTCGAATAAATCTAGAAAATGCGAACACCAATGTCAAGTGTAAGACTTGAACTCTGCTGGGCTGGGAGGCCTCTGTCCTCCTAAACATACAACCACAGATTGGTTAGTGTTGTTTCGTAGATTATTTTTTTTTGCGTTGTTTTGGAGAATTTACTATTGAAGGTTTTGGGGTAAGTTTGGATTGGGGCCAAAAAGCTACCATACCATTATTTTTGTCATTACCTTATACTTGTACTTTGTTTGGATGGTGTCCAAATTTGCATCTTTGCCCACTCCAGTTGAATTTCCTTGCCAATATTGGTCAAATCAGTGGCTAGCAAATCCTTGGCCAAGGTTTTTGGCCTAGCAAACTTTCATCGATTCAGAAATTAACTAACCACGCCATTTGGAGAACACACACACACACCATTGACATACATCGATATATGGATTTTCTTTCTCCTACGAAGAAAGTTGAGAGCACACGACCCCCACAGAGTATATAGCAAAAAACTACCACATTACGGGCTATGGCTACAAAAAACTACCACTTTTTTATTTTTTCAAAAAACTACTACAAAATTGGTTGGCTGTTCCAAAAAACCCAAATGACCATCTGATTTAAAATTGATCTGGTTTATGACAGATCGGGCCCGCTCCTGAATAAACCGTTTGTTGACTGTTTGTTTGACCGTTAGATGACATGTGGGTCCCACATGTCAGGCTCTCTCTTCCTTCCCCTTCTCTTTCTTCTCTCCCTGACCTTCCCTTATCTCTCTCTCTCCCGAGCAACTACAGCCAGCGCCACCGCCGCCATGGGCCGTGAGACCAGCAGCTCAGGCCGCGCGCAGCAGCCGGCACGACGGACTCCTTCCGGCCGCTCCCCGTGGTGATGTTCAGCAGGAGCAGGAACACGAGTTCCAGCCGCGTGCAGCGCCGCAGCCGCCATGACGGGCGCCTCCGGCCACTCGCTGTTCCGCCGGAGCACGAAAGAAGCAACCTCCATCTCGATCCACAACCACTGTCTTCCGCGCCATGGGAAGGCTCGCGCCGCCGCCTGCGTGCTCAGCCCGCGCCATGGGGAGCACCGGTGACCAGAAGCCCGAGCGGGTGAGCGGCACCACGAAGTTGGCTCCGGTGGCCAGCAGCCCGGGCGGCACCAAAGCGCTCGTGAGCAGCAGCCTGGGCGGCGCCAGACGCGAGCAGCTGCTGCTTGCCGCCGGCCATGGCCGCGAGCTC
The DNA here is from genome assembly GCF_002162155.2 of Triticum dicoccoides. NCBI lineage: Eukaryota > Viridiplantae > Streptophyta > Magnoliopsida > Poales > Poaceae > Triticum > Triticum dicoccoides. The sequence continues at coordinate 713,405,440 of NC_041383.1, forward strand.
GAGCACAGGCGCGGAGCTCGGGCGGGGAGCAGCCAGGGAGCTCGGGTTGTTCTAGCCCGCCAGGGCTGCCGCTTCCCGCCGGCTACGGCCAGAGCTAGACGACCCTAACGAGCTCGCCGGCGTGGTGCTGGCCGGCTCCGACGACGAGCTCCCTGGGAGGACGGGATTGCTTTTATTTTTATTTTTTCAGGGACCCAATTGCTTTTATATTTTGTTTCATGGACCTGTTTGCTAAAAAATACTTAGGCCCCACCTGTCATAACCTATCAATGGTCAAACTAATGGTCAAATCTAACGGTCAACCTGACGAGTGGACCCGAGCTGTCATAATAACGTTTAAAGTTAATCAAAGGAGTCATCAGTGCGACATGATAGTTTTTTGGAACAGCAGAACAATTTTGTGGTAGTTTTTTGAAAAGATTAAAAGAACGGTAGTTTTTTTGGAACGATGACCCGTAATGTGGTAGTTTTTTGCTATTCACTCACCCCCACACGAAGACAACACATGTTGGGTACGTACGGACACTGGAGAATCACTATAAGTAACTAGAAGAACACCCGTGCGTTGCAATGGGGCCACATTAATTTTAAGAGTTCAATATCAATTATGTTAATATTACATTTAATATTCTCATACATATCAAGTGACATTGACGACATTTTTACCATCAAATTCTCACACACACTCTCTCCCTCCCTCCTCCTCACTCTCTCTCCCCCTCCCCCCCTCTCTCTCTCTAACACACACACATATCCATCTTATTGGGTACGGGACCATAATCCATCTATTTCACACGCACACGCGCTAGTGCATAACAATATGGATTATAAAACAGGTTCAAGGTAGTAACAAGGATTCTTCTCATGCATTAATAAACAAATGTTCCGCACTGAAGACAAGATAACCAATTCCCAAAGTGCATCAGAGCATCACAGAATATTACTAGCAAGATAAATGCACGACGATACACCCGACTCATTTAATTAATATAATTAAATTATCAGTAAATTAGTCACCAAACTGCTCGGATGAACCGGAACAGAGCCAACATATATCATCCTAGACAAACACAACATCAACCATTTACCTTGGTACTTTAGGGACCGACAGGAGGACGCATGTAGAAGCGCTTCTTGCCTGCGAATCCACAGTCAGAGAGAGAAATTGGAACCCATTCCCATCACCAACTGATAAACAAAGCATGTAAGAAAATTGATATCGGGCCAACTTGGATCTTCGGTGATTGTCCGCCGGTATGGAGAATCTAGGAGGGTGGGTGCAGGGAGTGGCCTTGTGGATGATGGATGGAGGCGCGGAGGGATGTGGTCACCGGAAGGTCGAAAGCGGAGAGGGTCGGGCACGTTAGGTGGAGCCGATGGTGCGCGACAACCGGAGGCGGCCCAATCATGGGCGGCGAACCGACGATAGCCCTGGCCCATCTCTCGACGCAGCGAAGATAGAGAGGGCGACACTGCCGGTGCTCGAGGCCGCCGCTCGGCACCATCTACATCGAGGGGAAAGAGAGGCGAGAAAGCGATATGGTGATGCGGGGCTAGGGATTGCGGAGGAGGGTGGGGGTGTGCGATTTGAATGGATGGTTCTGCCCACCGTTTTCTTGTACGTGGCGGTGGAGACGGCGGCGTCCAACCATGCAGGCGAGGCATGGGTCGAGCCGGGCACACGACGAGGCGCAGTAGCAGAGGCGGGGGCGATTTTTTGCTACTGAGATGCAGGGTGTGGGATTGATCGTTCATGTTCTCTTTTCCTTTTTAACGGGAGATGGATGCAATTTTTTCACGAGGGGAGAGATGCGACCACGTACAGATTCCATAATAAATTAATTAGGTCCATAACAGGATTTCTTTACAATGCTTTACGTGTTAGTTTTCTTAATAAAGAAATGCACTGATGTAGGGATCGATTGATTCGGATAAGGAAAGATCGATTCGTGATCTTTTGTATGTTAGGAAATTAGTGGTTTGCAAGGAAAGAGTGGAGAGAAAAAGAACCAATGCGACCACGTATAGATTCCATAATAAATTAATTAGGTCCATAACGGGATTTGTTTGCAATGCATTAAGATTTACGTGTTAGTTTTCTTAATAAAGAAATGCACTGATGTAGGGCGCGATTGGTTCGGGTAAGGAAAGATAGATTCGTGATCTTTTGTATGTTAGGAAATTATTGGTTTGCAAGGAAAGAGTGGAGAGAAAAAGAACCAGTACGAGGGGGTGGTGGGAGGTGGGACGAATAAAAACCGGACGAAATTGGGAGGTGGGAGGGGGCGAGTAAAAACCGACGAAAAAAACCAACGAAATTGGAAGGTGGGAGAGAGGATGAAAAAAACCCAGGGGAGGTGGGAGGAGGACAAAAATAAACCGTACGAGGCTACCAACTGCTCCATTAGGAGTAGAGATTTTTTGTGAAAATAACATGCGACGAAGACTTAGCGAGCGGATCGCCTTAAAAAAGACATAGCGAGCAGATTCCCTTAAAACTGATAGAAATGGATACGATTGATGACATTGATAAATAGTGGTGAATGTTGGCATAATTTACTATCATCATGCATGGAAACGAATCATCAAGAAAAAGAATACTTCCTATTACTACACTCATAGAAAGCTTCCTAATTTCTGCTACCAAACAGTTTCTGCCCAAACAAGGAAGGAAAGTTATGGAAGTGATTCGAAAGGAAACAAACGTTATGAAGATTAATTAATTTAAATTTGATCTTTAGAGATTGATTGTGATTGATTCTTTTACATAAAGACATTACTAAATAATTTGCGTCAGTATGGAAAGTTCTGATCCGTTCAGTTTTTTTCGTTGTGTAAGAGGGTGAAGTGAAAATAAACCGATGAAGTGGGGGAGGCAACGAAAAAAATCTACGACAGTTAACCTACGAAAAAAAACCGAACGAAAGTGGTGGGACGAAAATTGACCGGCGAAGACTACCAACTGCTCCATTAGGAGTAGAGATTGGTTGGTTCGATTTTTTTTGCGTGGAGGGAACTACCTGGGAGGTGGGAGGGAGTACGAAAATAAACCGTCTCGGCTGAGCAGGAGGTGGGAGCAAGTACCAAAAAAGACCGGGTGAGGTGGGACGAAAATAAAACCCGGAACGCGACCTACCAACTGAGACATTAGGAGTAGAGATATTAACAAAAGTGCAGATCCCGTCCCACTCTTCACTTTTTGACAAAAAACTTCCGAATAGCAATCTTGGCGAGTGATCTCGACCGGGTTCGATCGGCATGGCGTGTCGTTCCTCCAGGAGTGGGTGCTGAGAGGAAGGATGGCAAACCTCCATTGTCAATCGGCCGGAGCTGCATCGTCATTTGGATCAGAGCATGGACGAAATCGAGATGGTAGAGGTTGAGAAATTTGTAGGACGTGAGGGTTTAGGGTGGGCATCACGAGAACTCACCCATATCTTGGGAGACGGCAGACCCGAGGTGCGGTCGTGTTCGTGCTTCAGGGGCTGCCACGTGCTGTCCTCGCCGCCATCGCCTGTCGATGCCACTTCAGCGCCACGAGCATGGGACTGAGGGACGAAGGAAAGAGAAGGGAAGGAAGGGTGGTATGTAATACCCTTCATTAAGAGTAGATATTTTCTTAAAATCGGTTATTTCGTTTCCTAATTAATGTGATTGAGCAATTTAAGGTAAGGTTAATTAATTTAGATTTGATATTTAGAGATTGATCGTGATTGATTCTTTCACATAAAGACATTACTAAAAATAACTTGCATCAGCATGGAAAGTTATGATCCGTTAAGATTTTTTTCGTTGTGTGAGAGGGTGACGCGAAACTAAACCGGGAGGTGGGGGAGGGACGAAAGAAAACCAGCGAAATAAAACGGGTGGGAGGTGGGAGGAAGTACCAAAGAAGTACCAAAAAAGACCGGGTAAGGTGGGACGAAAATAAAACCCGGAATGCGAGCTACCAACTGAGACATTAGGAGTAGAGATAAAAAAACGCATGCAGCAACTAATATAAGTATATTTACCTTGACATGTCGACCTGGAGGTAGTAGTGATCGACGGCGTCCTCGGCGTCGAAGACGGCGTCGCGCGTCTGCTGCAGCCACACCCTGGTGATCTCGTCGGAGAAGAGGTGGCGCTTGGCGTCGGCCTCGCGGAGGAAGGCCTGCAGGAACATGAGCTTGTCGCGGAGCCTCCGGATGTCCTTGTTCACCGCCACCAGCGCCCGTGCCTGGCTCAGCGCCAGCTCCTGGAGCCTCCCCACCAGCGGCCCGATCAGCGCGTCCGCCATGGCGGCGCTTTAGTTTGGTGTCCTGGTGTCTCCCCGTCTGTGAACGATATATTACTACGATAGACGATCAGGTGTGTTTCTTTATATAGAGCGATGGAGCTGCTGGATAGCTTTGAGTGGCGCCACAGGGAAGGATCGGTTCCTCTGCCACGCAAAACAGAAGCAACGTAGTAGTGCGTTTATTCTTGACCTCTTCCTTGTGTTCATGCATATGTGCCGGTGCTTTCCTTTTCGTCGACACAAGTCACTTTCAGAACACACGCAGGGTGCAAGATGCTCACACTGTCATACGTTACTTTCATCTTTTTTTTAAAGGTATAGTACCAAAAAACGTCTTACATTATGGAACGGAGGGAGTAGTACATTTGTTTTGTTGCACCTTTATTTGCATCACATATTTGACGCAGCTCACCAGGGGTTCACAAATCGCAAGAGGCCGGGGGTCGTGTGACTCGTAAGAATCGATCTGCTGTGTGCCCTATACCCGATCAGATTTCACAGCGTCAATATCTCGCATTAAGCGAGAATACAGGGGACCCAGCAAATGGGGGAAGCAGGGATCAATCACTGGTGTCCAGGCAGATCACGGTGCTGCTAGCCACTCCGCCTAGGTACTTATCGTGGTAAGTTGTAGAGACGCCTCCTACTTGAGGCTATTCGAGCCATTTTTTAATTATTTTGTATTCTCCATTGTTTTCATTATTTTGGCAAAAAAAAAATAATTCAATTTCATGTTTCTTTTGTTTATTTTACTTCCTTTTTCGGTTTTGTTTGATCTTTTGGTTATTATTTTACATTTTTTGTACATGCCAACAACCTTTTACAAAGACACGTCTAACATTTTCCAATATAAATTAAACATTTTTGTGATAAATGGTCAACATTTTTCTATAAATACTTTAAACATTTTTCAAATACAAAATTAACATTCAACATTTTTCCTATACATTTTGAACATATTTTAAATACTTGATTAACAGTTTTCAAATAAAAAAGGTTAACCATTTTTAATACATGGTCAGCATTTTTTCTTTACACATTCAACATTTTTCAAATGCTTGATTAACATATTTTAAACAATTGTTCAACATTTATTAAATGCTTGATTAACAATTTTATATACATCATCAAAATTTTCCATAATTTTTCTAACACATGATCAATTTTTTTCTACGCACATTTAACTTTTTCCAAATGCTTAATTCTCATTTTTTTAAATACTTGTTCAACATTTTTTGCAAATGCTTTATTAACTTTTTTATATACGTGATAAAAAAAATTCATCATTTTTAATACATGGTCAACATTTTTTCTATACACATTTAACATTTTCCAAATGTTTGATTAATAATTTTAAATACTTGTTCAATATTTTCTGCAACATGCTTGATTAACATTTATATATATACGATCAAAATTTTTAATTATTTTTTAAAACATGATCAACGATTTTTCTATACACATTCAACATTTTTGCGAATGCTTGTTCAACATTTCCAAATATTCGTCACCCTGGGTGTGGAATAGCTATTCTTCAGCCCCGTCTATTTTAACACTAATGCACCATAATTTTACGTTCTGTAAATTTTTGTCTTAATTCATGTGTAAAAAGAGAACGTAAGAAAATATATAATCAACATAAAAATAATTTTATGTTACGTAAAAACATAGTGTAAAAAATGCATAAATTGTTTTTTTTCTACTCTTATGACCTTTTTTTTGTTTTCTAATGCCAACTTTTACATAGTGAATCAATATAAATGTAACTATTTGTATTTCAAATATAAATTATTTATGAAAAGGCCGTACTATTACCTCGGGTGAAGCCTTGGTGATGAATAGTCTCTCTCTCTCTCTCTCTCTCTCTCTCTCTCTCTCTCTATATATATATATATATATATATATATATATATATATATATATATATATATAATTTTTTGCTTTATCAAGATCCAAAGTCTCAGCTGCCTTCTTCTCCCCACTACAGTAAAACTAAACAAAACAAAAACAAAGACAAGAAATGAAATTTCCTA
>NC_041383.1:713412323-713464783 GCF_002162155.2 Triticum dicoccoides
ACACATACACATAAAGAAAAAAAATGGAAAACTGACTCAAAAAGATAAGAAAAAAACCAAACACCTATAAAAACACGACAAAATTAACTGAACTAAAAATAACCAGGCGACCGCTCAATAGCAAAAGAGCAACAATAATAATAATTCGGTGTATATGTACCTTTTTTGCGGGAGGTGTATATTTACCTTGATAGAGAAACATAAACAGTAAGCCAAGATGAGGTTACCGACGTACGCAAGGATGAACAACCAACGTGCACGAGTATTTTCTTTGATCCAATCCTCAACCACATGCACAAGTATTATTCTAAATAAGCAACCAACACACATGCAAGCATCAACTGGCTGCAGCTAGGGCTGCAAACGAGTCAAGTTCGAGCAAGTTGTCTTAGGCTCAACTCAACTTACACTAAAATTTGAGCGAGCTCAAATTGAGCGAAGGTCAAGGTTGAGCTGTAAAAAGTGGCTCGTGATCAGCTTGTAATGATCTTGAGCTAGTTTCTAGCTAAATAAGATGTTTTTTTAATAATCTAAAACAAAATTTCAAATAAGGTGGGCCATAACACGACATAAGAAACCATTATATAATTCAACTTATTTTTTCTCAACTGAAGACACTTAATAGCAAGAGATCATGGATGAACTAGCAAGAGAAGAAAAAGAAGGTGCGTCTACTCTTTAACTTTGATCAAAATAGCATGATATTTGACACATGGCTGACCACATACCATATTGGAGATTTAGTTTTCAACGTTATAAATTTTATGACATATAATCAATGTACAGTTGGTGAAACTATTGATCAAAGTTCAAGCACGAAAAAACGATGATCTTCCGTAAATATGGACGGAGGGACTAATATATAAGCAATGATCTTGCTGCCTGAAAAAATAATACATAACACATATAGGAAAAGAGATTTACACATGCCCGTGCATCTTAATTTTCGCAAGTAGGAAACAAACGGTGTGCTTACTAGTTACTAGTAGCGTGCAACGTCCATTATTAGTGGATCCGCGTAAGGGCCGTGGAGCCACCCATCGGCGATGAACCTATAGGCGGATTCTGTGAGGTGGAAACTATCCCATTGTAGTGCCTCCGAAGGATCTGCGCACACCGTCGCATCCGGCTGTCCGCACCCTGCGTTGAAGTCGGTGTTATAAGGAGGGCCTCCCGCGCCACAGCAGGTGAGAAGGGTTGTGCTGCTGTTCAGTCCTGCGAGATGCCATGGGTGATTAAAAGCATATGGCTTGCGAGGTAGCAAAATGAATGGAAGAACAGAGGTCGCGCACAAATGAAATCATCACTTTATCTTTTTTTTTATTCAACCACTGGTTTCAGGCCAAAAACCAAAGTGTATCGTATTTTTGCTCTCCTAGCACTATTTAATTCTGAACTTGGTAAGACCTAAATCCACTTTAAAAAGACGAACTCACCAAAATGGCTTGGCTTTTGTATGAATGCAAGGACCGGTCGGAAGTACTCGGTGGCAATGATCTTCGTATGTGGGTACTTGTACCGTAGCACCTTGATCCGTCGTCGGAGGAGAGAGTTCTGGTAGCGCCCCAGCTTGTTCATACTCTTCAGGCATCCGTGCCCATCATACTCCTTGTTGTTTGGGCTAGCGAGCATCGTGAGAATTGCCGGTAGGCAGCCAATGGAAAGATGTCTGCCACAACTATGTACTTGGCGCCATGCTGGATCAGTATCTGTACAGGGTTATCAGTTCCTTAGTTTATCTTGAGTCATACTATAACACATACGAATGTGTTCGGATCCAAAGTATTTTGGAGCTGGTGTGCAGTCGCTCGGGTTGGCATGTCGTCTATTTAAATTATAAACACTCCCTCCTTTCTTAGAAACAAATGTATATATCGGGATATCGACCCGGTTTCCTTATGCATCTTTGACTTTAAGTGGATGTCAATAGAATTCTGGAAAATTTAAATTATGAAAAAAATAAGAGTAATTTAAATACACTATTTTTTACTTACAAATTTGAATTTTTTTATATATTAATCAGTAATAAAAACTTTTGACGCCACACTTTCTACCAAGTTGTTTATGTAAGAATGGAAGCAATACTCTTATTGGTTACATGTAAAAAAACTCTTATTGGTTATGAGATTACAAATTAAATTCTGGAAAGTAAGAGATGCTGCTCACTCATTTTCGCGAGCCGCTATGCAAATTTAATTCTAAAAAGAGATGATGGACATATATGTTTGTTCACAATGTGTGGCCACGTTTTGGTCAGTGCATCTCAAAATACATATTTGAATTGGTACTATAAGAAAGCAAAAAAAAAAAAATTACGACTACCGCCGATCTATAATAGGTGTCACAGTTTTGAACTTTGGATGGGGGGAGTACTTATTTGTCTAATTCAGTTCACAAAAATACCTTTACAATTACCACACTATTCATCATCATAGTGCCAAAATGTCTACTACCTCCGTCCTGGTTTATTGGTCCTCTTTGTATTTTGTGCCAAACTTTGACAGTAAATTTAACTAACAATTTATTAGTTAAATCTATGTTCAAAATTTGACAGAAAATACGTAGAGGACTAATAAACCAGGACAGAGGTAGTATTCCAGTAGTCTTGTTTGACTCGTTAAAAAAAAGTTTAATTAGTTTAGAATTAAATGTTGGAAATTCTTCTTCTAATGCACTCGGCTCTGTGTCTTTAATTTGAGTCCATGACTCCATTGATTCTAGCCACATATCAAGAACAGACTTTTCAAATGATATGGATATGGTCACGACGTGCCACAAGCCCACAACCAACATATAAGAAGCCTTGCGTTACAAAATTCAAAAGGTCAAAAGGAGAAACATGTGCAGGATGCGGTTAGTATTAAAGGGATTGGACTTCCATCCGTAGTACCTCTACGCCTCGGGAGATGCTGTCAACAATTTGAGGAGCATAAACTCTGGCTTGCTCCACGGTCCTGTTGGACGAAATAAGGAAGTTGTAGTCATTTGCTCCAAACTCTCCCATGACAAACAGGGAGCTCCCGAAGCAATCAGCACCTTTTCCTGCATGGCATGGACGTACGATGAGCTAAATCACTTCACTTGGACATGAAAATCATATGGTGATTAAGGACTGATGTTTAAGTAGCTGCAGCCTACCCTTGCAGAGCGAAGGCTTCAGTTTCTGGAACCAGTCGAGCTGATCGTGGAGGGAGCGGTTGATCGGAGGGTCCACCGTCAAATTCTGTCCCTGCAGGTATGTCAGGTTCAGAGCCGGCGCTCCTGCCACGGCGAAGTTCACTCCGGCGGAGAAGTTGCTCCCCTTGGCGAGGTACGGCGGCACGAAAGGCAGACCCAAAGCCTGAGCTGCAAAATGAAGCAACGTTATATGCAAGCCCTCTGTCTCTGTCCGTGTGTCTTTTAGCTAGTCAGGATCAGCAGAGATTGACTTGTAGACACTAGCTAGTTGACTAAGTTCGGCAGTGCATTTGTGGTTAGGTTACCGATGAAGTCCAGCACAACGCGGCCGTCGGTGGCGCGCCCGGTGGGGTAGCCGAAGAAGCTCGCCGTAGGGGAGGTTGTTTAATGGGTTCGGGCCGGGAAGGACGGGATCAGCCCACCTGACCAAGTTACCCGTGTCGGCATAGGAGTCGCCGAAGCTGATTATGGAGGTGAAGCGGTTCCGGCCGCCGCCGGAGTAGGCGCCGCGGGAGCACGACAGGATGAAGAGCAAGAGGAGCGCTGCGTGGGGTGTTCTCATACTTGGTTGCTTGCTGCTTGTATGTTGGGGCTTCCATTCTTGCTCTCCAAATGCTACATATAAGCAAAGCGTATATACCATGCTAAACAAAGCAAAGGTTAGTTAAAGGACACATATAGTATGGTTTTCCAATAAACTAAATGTAAGTTGCGCGGGAATCTTGTAACAATTTGATATTACGTGGAGAAAACTTATATTCCGGCCCACACCAACTTGACAGTGGTTAACATCTGCTTCTTATTTATGTCTAGTTGGGCTGGTTATTAACGGCCACTACTATGCAGGCCAATTATCCTTCTTGTCGAGAACAAAATTTACAGCCAATAATTCCATTGTAGTGTTGGTCTTTTTTGGGTGAAAAGGGTATTCCCTCATATCCATAATTTCATATTAAGTGTCACTGTGTACTAAGTTAGTGTTTATACCATGTCAGTGATAATTAATATGGATCGGAGTGCGTATCTTTTTTGTAATGCTTCAAAAAAAAAAGAGTAGAATTTTTGCATCATTACATTACTAATGACAGTTGACACCTTGTCAAAAACTAAAACTAGAAAATGGTGTGTCACTCAAAATTACAACCAGGGAGTGGACTAGTTGAGCAGTCAGACACCAAGAAATAAAAGCAAGGCTCAGTTCGTTGAAAAGGGCAAGTCATCGTCGCCGTTGTTGTTATGTACGTTTTAAATGTACACAGTATGAACATCTCAAATTTGCCACATTTGCCGTCCATGCGACAATTATATTCCGTCCCACATCACCTTGATAGTGATATGATTAACACGACTGAATGTGCATCCTCTTTCGTTTGGTCCTTTAAAGCGTGTTGTTTTTGGCAACTGCTAGCTTCTTCTTTATGTCAAGTTGGGCTGCTGACAACAATTGCATTTTGTTTATGCCAGTTTTGATTGGATTTTAGCACCCTCTCTGTGTATTATTCTCATAGCTAGATCGATCGCTTGATTTTCTTTATGTCAGTTTTGGTTGGCATTTTAGCACCACCAACTGTGTGTATTATTCTCATAGCTATATCTCTTGATTTTCTTTATCCGGTGCGTATGGGTTAAATGTACAATTGTCCTGTGCTCCGTGGACTGGTGTATGTGATACTCCTATGTGAATCCCCTTTTCTCTTTTCTTTTGTATAGTCTATCCGGTGTCATACAAGTCCTATACCAATATGGTATGGATTACACAATAAGGCTACAATACGAAGTCTAACACCCTCCCTCAATCTCAACTCACTCCTGAAGCATCTAGGAGGTTAAGATTGCGCTTACAGACCTCAAATATGGTAGAAGGTAGAGGCTTGGTGAAGATGTCTACGAGTTGATATTTTGAAGAGATAGGAGCATCTCCAGTCATTGGCCCCCCAGGAGGCGCTAAAAATCACCCCCTGGGGGCGCACCGGCGCTAAACCGCGCGCTGGGGGCGCGATACCCCCCAGTCGCGGCGCCCACGTTTTTTGAAAAGTTTAAATCTAACACAAACACGGCGCAAATTCAACCAAACTTCGGTGAGTTCGTTCATATTTAAAAATATTTTACAAAAAAGAAAAAAACTACTAGGTTGCTCCTCGTCGTCTCCCTCGCCGCTCCTCGCCGCCCGCCGCCCTTGCAGTTCTACATGCCGAGGAGGCTGTAGAACCGTGTGTAGTCGCCGCCGTTGTCATCGTCGTCGCCGTCGTCATCGTCGCCGCCGCGGCCGCCTCCGCCGCGGCCGCCGTCCCTGCTGCAACTCTCCCCCGGTTGGCGCGGCGGGTTGGACGGTCCGGGGGCGTCCTCGTCATCGTCGCTGTCGAGGATCACGACGCCGTGCTCGTCCTCGTGCCCACGTTTGCGGGCGGCTATCTCCTCCAGGGCCCGGCACTACCGAACCATCTCGTCACAGAGGTAGTCGTCCGGTGCCCACTGTAGGGCCTCCTCGCCGGAGAAGCCGCGCCGGGCTATCTCCTCGTACTCCGCGGGAAGGCCGGGCTCCGGCTTGGGCGCGACGAGGACGAGGCGGCCAAAGGTGGGGTGGAGTCGCCGATGCGGACGCCGGAGCTGCGGGTGCGCCCACTGACAGGCATGTCCTGGGGTTCCGGCTTGACGGGGCGGAGGCAGAGAGAGCCGGACGAGCGGCCGGACAAGGAGGAGGACGCCCCGGGCTGCTCCATGTGCCTCGGCGTCCATGAGCTCCCACGTCGGCGAGGGAAGGACGAGGGAGCGGGGTACTCGAGCCTCGGCGTGTTGCCGCCCTCGATGTACTCGAGGACGGCCTCCAGCATGCGGCCGGACACGTCCCACCATCGGCGCCGCCCCTCGGAGTTGAGCCTTCCGGAGGGTACGACGCCGTTCGTGGCCTTGAGCTGTTCGGCGTGGCAGAGGCGTAAGTATGGCTCCCAGAGCAGGCTGTCGGGGACATACCGCGGTCCTTCCCTCGCCGCCCGCGGCAGGGAGGCGCGGATACACGCGATCTCCGCACGCCGCGCCGCCCCGGTGGGCGGTGGTGGCATCGGGACGCCGCCGGCGCTGATTCTCCACGCCCCGGGCACCCGCATGTCTAGCGAGACCGGGTACTCGGCCTCGAAGAGGAGCCGAGCTTCGTCCTCGTGAAGGTGGCGGCGGCCGAAGCCGTTCATCGCCGCGCCGTCGCCTGGGAAGCGCTCGGCCATGCTTTGAACTGGAGACGGCGAGAGGAGAGGGAGGAAGGGGGAGAAATGGCGCGTCGGCGGTGGAGGCTCTGTGTGTGTCTCCGGCGCGCTGGGGGTCGGCTTATATAGGCGAAGGTGCCGCGTACGCGTGCCCGCCGCGTGTACGCATGGCGGGCGAGGGGACGCGCGTCGTCCGGTCTTCACTGCGCTGCCCGTGAGGCATCAATGGAGGCTGACCGGTGCGGCAGCGCACGGAAGCTTTGACATTGATGCGCCGCGGGAAACGAGGCGATGAGGATGACGAAGCGGCGAGAAGAGAGACGAGTCGCTGGCAAGGAGGGCCCGCGGCTCTTTCGTGCCAAAAACGATTTGCACGGCGCCCCCGAGCGCCCCCCAGCGCGCCGGGTTCGGGTTGGGTCCGCCGGCGCCAATTTCGGCCCGAGCCGGCGAAAACTGGGCCCTTGGGGGCGCGACTGGGCCGATTTTTTGGCGCTGGCGACCGAAAAGTCGCCTGGGGGGCCTTGTTGGGGGCACAGCTGGAGATGCTCTAAATCTGACTTGTAGTAGCTTCTGTGCGACACGTTCCCTCACAAAATGATAGTCAATCTCAATGTGTTTAGTCCGTGCATGGAATACCGGGTTTGATGACAGAAACGTAGCACCGATGTTGCCACACCAGATGACCGACGGATGTGGCTGAGCAACTCCTAGCTCTCGAAGTAGGGACTCAATCCATATAAGTTCAGCAGTCGCATTGGCAACTGACTTGTACTCTGCCTCTACGCTCCTGTGGGAAACAGTGGCTTGCTTGTGTGCACTCCAGACGATCAGATTAGGCCCCAAGAACACTGCATGTCCCCTCGTAAATCGCCTGTCATCTGGACACCCAGCCCAATCAGCATCTGAGAATGCAGAAAGAACTCCAGAGGAACTGGGGCGCAGATGAAGACCAAAGGAGACAGTGAGACGCACATAGCGCAATATGCGCTTCACAGCAGACCAATGCACGTTAGTAGGTGCATGAAGATACTGACACACCCTATTAACCGCAAAGGAGAGATCAGGACGTGTGATCGTTAGATACTGCAGGCCACCAACAATACTCCTGTACTCGGTAGCATCCTCAGGAGATAGAAGACTACCATCAGCAGATGAAAGTTTGTCAGTGGAGGACATGGGCGTAGGCGATGTCTTGCACTTGAGCATACCAGCACGGCGCAGAAGATCAAGAGAATACTTCTTCTGGGTGAGAGCCAAACTGCCACGGGACTGATGAGTGACTTCAATACCCGGGAAGAAATGAAGTTGTCCCAAATCTTTAACTACAAAATCACGACCAAGCGCAGTCACAAGAGCATCAGCAGCCGTCGGAGAGGAGCTAACGAGGACAATATCATCCACGTACACATGTAGGTACATGGTCACACTCGATTGCTGAAATAAGAACAATGACGTATCAGCCGTCGAAGGAATGAATCCATGAGTGCGCAAAGCTGAAGCCAGGCGAGCATGCCAGGCACGACGCGCCTGTTTCAATCCATAGAGAGCCTTCGTCAGACGACAGAGGTGATAAGGTTGAGTGTTATCAACAAATCTAGGCGGTTGCCTCATGTAAACCTCCTCTTCAAGCAGTCCATGTAGAAAAGCATTCTGCATGTCAAGCTTGCGGAGAGACCATCCACGAAAAACTGCCAGAGACAGAAGAAGTTGAATGGTGGTAGGCTTGACAACTGGGCTGAATGTGTCCTCATGGTCCAGTCCTTGACGCTGTTTAAAGCCCTTAGCCACAAGATGCGCTTTGTAGCGCTCAATGGAACCATCTGCATGTTTCTTCACCTTGAAAACCCATTTCGAATCGATGATGTTGACACGAGACGGAGGTGGAACAAGTGTCCAGGTCTTATTCTGCATAAGAGCATGATATTCTTGTTCCATAGCAGCCCTCCAGTGTGGGATACTCATAGCGGCTTGATAACTGTGTGGTTCGGCGATTGGATCATCCACAGCATGAGCCAGACAAGCAACAAGGTATGTGACCGTGCCATCGGTGCGCTCCTTGGGACGAATGATGCCGCTGCGACTGCGCGTGTGTGGACGCCGCGGAGCAAAGACCACCGGAGTAGGAGGGGCGTCTGGAGCAGGCGAGGCCGGTCCAGCAAACTTTGGCGAAGAGGGGCCGGTAGACAGCGGGCCGGGAGATGGCGGACTGGGCGATATGGGCCCAGGCAGCGTGTGGATCACTGCAAGCCCAGGCAAGGTGGGCGTCAGCGAGCCCGGGCAGATGGCGGGGGTGATGATGGAGGGGAGGCCAGGCGAGGAAGTGGCGACGTAGGCCGCTCCGTCACGGGCTCCGACCCAGCCATAGTAGCTGACGCAGGCTCCGCCCCAGTGGTAGATGGGGCACCCGAGGCGGGGTCGAGGGCGGGAGGCAGTGCATGCACATGTACCGGCCAATCGACGTGCACCACGGGCAGCGTAGTAGGTCCGTCAGGGAGAAGTTTCAGGCAAGCTCCACGTCTAGTTCCTGCACCATGATTAGGTAACAACACATGCAAATATGCAACATCTTCAAATTGACCAGGCATAAGAGGAGATGAATGCATAGATGGTGCTGTGGTGGATGACTAAGGCATGGCAGAAAAAGGGAAGACATTCTCATCGAAAACAACATCCCGAGATATGTAGACTCAATTAGTTGGGACATGGAGACACTTGTAGCCTTTATGGAGAGAACTATACCCCAAGAACACACACTTTTTGGAGCGAAACTCAAGTTTGCGATCATTATAAGGACAAAGATGAGGCCAACAAGCACACCCGAATACCTTGAAAAAGGTGTAGTCAGGAGTTTCATCCAAGAGAAGCTCATTGAACACGCGTAGGTACTCTATTAATGAGAAAACACGCGGTGGTAAAAGCATCACTCCAAAAGCAAAAAGGTACAGAAGCATGAGTAAGAAGTGTGAGGCCGGTTTCAACTATATGGCGATGTTTGCGCTCAATAGCGTCATTCTGCTGATGTGTATGTGGAGATCCCAAGCTTATTAAATAAAGTGTTGAGGTTGCGATATTCGCCCCCCCCTCCAATTTGACTGAACATGGATAATTTTATGCTTGAGTAGACGTTCAACATGCAATTGAAACTGAATGAATATATCAAACACATCAGATTTGCGCTTAAGAAGATAAAGCCATGTGAAACGACTATAGGCATCAACAAAACTGACATAGTAGTTGTGACCACTAACAGATGTTTGTGCTGGACCCCACACATCAGAAAACACAATTTCAAGAGGACTCTTTACTTCTCTAGTAGATGAAACAAAAGGTAGCTGATGACTTTTGCCTTGTTGACAGGCATCACACACGGACATCTCTTTATTGCTAGACTCTAATGGCAGCTCATGGCGGTGGAGTATGTGGCGAACGATGGGTGTGGTGGGATGACCAAAGCGAGAGTGCTACTGGGAAGGTGACACATGAACACCGTTGAAGACGCACGGGGCGGATGGATCCTCCAAACGGTACAAGCCTTGGCTCAAAAGGCCACTAAGCAGAACGTCTCGGGTTGCTCGGTCCTTAACAAAAAGATTGCTCGGTCCTTAACAAAAAGATTAAAAGGGTGAAATTCACATAGGACATGATTATCAAGGGTGAGTGATGCGGAGCATCCCACGTTCATCCCCATGTACACTCCGACTACTCTCCAAGCCCCAAGAGGACATATGACGAGACCTCGAACATACGCCATTGGACACAAGGTGAATTCACTCCTCTTCGAACCGTCACTTTCCACATGTGAGATATGGCTACTACCTCTGTTGGAAATATGCCCTAGAGGCAATAATAAAATGGTTATTATTATATTTCTTTGTTCATGATAATTGTCTATTGTCCATGCTATAATTCTATTATTCGGAAATCGTAATACATGTGTGAATACATAGACCACAACAAGTCCCTAGTGAGCCTCTAGTTGACTAGCTCGTTGATCAACAGATAGTCATGGTTTCCTGACTATGGACATTGGATGTCATTGATAACGGGATCACATCATTAGGATAATGATGTGATGGACAAGACCCGATCGTAAGCATAGCACAAAGATCGTGTAGTTTGTTTCGCTAGAGCTTTTCCAAATGTCAAGTATCATTTCCTTAGACCATGAGATTGTGCAACTCCCGGATACCGTGGGAGTGCTTTGGGTGTGCCAAACGTCACAACGTAACTGGGTGACTATAAAGGTGCACTACGGGTATCTCCGAAAGTGTCTGTTGGGTTGGCACGAATCGAGACTGGGATTTGTCACTCCATATGACGGAGAGGTATCTCTGGGCCCACTCGGTAATGCATCATCAAATGAGCTCAATGTGACCAAGTGTCTGGTCACAGGATCATGCATTACGGTACGAGTAAAGTGACTTGCCGGTAACGAGACTGAATGAGGTATTGGGATACCGATGATCGAGTCTCGGGCAAGTAACGTACCGATTGACAAAGGGAATTGTATACGGGATTGATTGAATCCTAGACATCATGGTTCATCCGATGAGATCATCGAGGAGCATGTGGGAGCCAACATGGGTATCCAGATCCCGTTGTTGGTTATTGACCGGAGAGGAGTATCGGTCATGTCTGCATGTCTCCCGAACCCGTAGGGTCTACACACTTAAGGTTCGGTGACGCTAGGGTTGTAGAGATATGAATATGCAGTAACCCAAAAGTCGTTCGGAGTCCCGGATGAGATCCCGTACGTCACGAGGAGTTCCGGAATGGTCCGGAGGTGAAGAATTATATATAGGAAGTGCAGTTTCGGCCATCG
Organism: Triticum dicoccoides; assembly: GCF_002162155.2. Taxonomy (NCBI): domain Eukaryota; kingdom Viridiplantae; phylum Streptophyta; class Magnoliopsida; order Poales; family Poaceae; genus Triticum; species Triticum dicoccoides. Next base: position 713,423,520 of record NC_041383.1, read on the forward strand.
AGAAAGTTTCGGGGGTCACCGGTATTGTACCGCGACCACCGGAACGGTCCCGGGGGTCCACCGGGTGGGGCCACCTATCCTGGAGGGCCCCGTGGGCTGAAGTGGGGAGGGGAACCAGTCCCTGGTGGGCTGGTGCGCCCCCCTTGCGCCTAGGGTTGGAAACCCTAGGGTGGGGGGGGGCGCCTCCACTTGCCTTGGGGGGCAAGCCTCCCCCCTGGCCGCCGCCCCCCCTTGGAGATCCCATCTCCAGGGCCGGCGCCCCCCCTTGGGGACCCTATATAAAGAGGGGGGAGGGAGGGCAGCTGCACCCTTGCACTTGGCGCCTCCCTTCCCCCTTGCTACACCTCTCCCTCCCGTAGACGCTTGGCGAAGCCCTGCCGGAATCCCTGCTGCATCCACCACCACGCCGTCGTGCTGCTGGATCTTCATCAACCTCTCCTTCCCCCTTGCTGGATCAAGAAGGAGGAGACATCACGCTGACCGTACGTGTGTTGAACACGGAGGTGCCGTCTGTTCGGCCCTAGGATCTCCAGTGATTTGGATCACGACGAGTACGACTCCCTCAACCCCGTTCTCTTGAACGCTTCCGCTCGTGATCTACAAGGGTATGTAGATGCACTCCTCTCTCTCGTTTCTGGATGAACTCCTAGATTGATCTTGGTGAACGTAGGAATTTTTTTATTTTATGCAACGTTCTCCAACAGTTGCATCATGAGCTAGGTCTATGCGTAGTTCTCTTTGCACGAGTAGAACACAATTTGTTGTGGGCGTAGATGTTGTTAAATTTCTTGCCACTCCTAGTCTTATTTTGCTTCAGCGGTATTGTGGGATGAAGCAGCCCGGACCGACCTTACACGTAAACTTACGTGAGACAGGTTCCACCGACTGACATGCACTAGTTGCATAAGGTGGCTAGCGGGTGTCTGTCTCTCCCACTTTAGTTGGAGCGGATTCGATGAAAAGGGTCCTTATGAAGGGTAAATAGAAGTTGGCAAATCACGTTGTGGCTTTAACGTAGGTAAGAAAACGTTCTTGCTAGATCACCTATAGAAGCCACGTAAAAACTTGCAACAACTATTAGAGGACGTCTAACTTGTTTTTGCAGCAAGTGTTTTGTGATGTGATATGGCCAAAGGATGTGATGAATGATATATGTGATGTATGAGATGATCATGTTCTTGTAATAGGAATCACGACTTGCATGTCGATGAGTATGACAACCGGCAGGAGCCATAGGAGTTGTCTTTATTTTTTGTATGACCTGCGTGTCATTGAAGAACGCCATGTAAATTACTTTACTTTATTGCTAAACGCGTTAGCCATAGAAGTAGAAGTAGTCGTTGGCGTGACAACTTCATGAAGACACGATGATGGAGATCATGATGATGGAGATCATGGTGCCATGCCGATGACGAAGATGATCTTGGCGCCGCAAAGATGGAGATCAAAGGAGCAATATGATATTGGCCATATCATGTCACTATTTGATTGCATGTGATGTTTATCATGTTTTACATCTTATTTGCTTAGAACGACGGTAGCTTAAATAATATGATCCCTCGAAATAATTTCAAGAAAAGTGTTCCCCCTAACTGTGCACCATTGCGAAGGTTCGTTGTTTCGAAGCACCACGTGATGATCGGGTGTGATAGATCCTAACGTTCGAATACAACGGGTGTAAGCCAGATTTACACACGCAATACACTTAGGTTGACTTGACGAGCCTAGCATGTACAGACATGGCCTCGAAACACGGAAGACCGAAAGGTCGAACATGAGTCGTATAGAAGATACGATCAACATGAAGATGTTCACCGATGATGACTAGTCCGTCTCACGTGATGATCGGACACGGCCTAGTTGACTCGGATCATGGATCACTTAGATGACTAGAGGGATGTCTATCTGAGTGGTAGTTCATTATTTGATTAGATGAACTTAATTATCATGAACTTAGTCTAAAATCCTTGCAATATGTCTTGTAGATCAAATGTTGCCCTCAACTTCAATGCGTTCCTAGAGAAAACCAAACTGAAAGACGATGGCAGCAACTATACGGACTGGGTCCGGAACTTGAGGATCATCCTCATAGTTGCCAAGAAAGCATATGTCCTAGATGCACCGCTAGGTGAAGCACCCGTTTTCCCAGCAACTCAAGACGTTATGAACGCCTGGCAGTCGCATAGTGATGATTACTCCCTTGTTCAGTGCGGCATGCTTTACAGCTTAGAACCGGGGCTCCAAAAGCGTTTTGAGCAGCACGGAGCATATGAGATGTTCCAAGAGCTGAAAATGGTTTTCCAAGCTCACGCCCGGGTCGAGAGATATGAAGTCTCCAACAAGTTCTACAGTTGTAAGATGGAGGAGAATGGTTCTGTCAGCGAGCACATGCTCAAAATGTCTGGGTTGCACAACCGCTTATCTCAACTAGGAGTCAATCTCCTGGATGACGCGGTGGTCGACAGAATCCTCCAGTCGCTCCCACCAAGATACAAGAGCTTTGTGATGAACTTCAATATGCAGGGGATGGAAAAGACCATTCCTGAGGTATATTCAATGCTGAAATCAGCGGAGGTAGAGATCAAAAAGGAACATCAAGTGTTGATGGTGAATAAAACCACTAAGTTCAAGAAAGGCAAGGGTAAGAAGAACTTCAAGAAGGACGGCAAGGGAGTTGCCGCGCCCGGTAAGCCAGTTGCCGGGAAGAAGTCAAGCAATGGACCCAAGCCTGAAACTGAGTGCTTTTATTGCAAGGGAAGCGGACACTAGAAGCGGAACTGCCCGAAGTACTTAGCAGACAAGAAGGCCGGCAAAACCAAAGGTATATGTGATATACATGTAATTGATGTGTACCTTACCAGTGCTCGTATAGCTCCTGGGTATTTGATACCAGTGCGGTTGCTCACATTTGTAACTCAAAGCAGGAGCTGCGGAATAAGCGAAGACTGGCGAAGGACGAGGTGACGATGCGCATCGGGAATGGTTCCAAGGTCGATGTGATCGCCGCCGGCACGCTACCTCTACATTTACCTACGGGATTAGTTTGAAACCTCAATAATTGTTATTTAGTACCAGCTTTGAGCATGAACATTGCATCAGGATCTCGTTTAATTCGAGATGGCTACTCATTTAAATCCGAGAATAATGGTTGCTCTATTTATATGAGTGATATGTTTTATGGTCATGCCCCGCTGGTGAATGATTTATTCTTAATGAATCTCGAACGTAATGTTACCCATATTCATAGTGTGAATACGAAAAGATGTAAAGTTGATAACGATAGTCCCACATACTTGTGGCACTGCCGCCTTGGTCACATTGGTGTCAAGCGCATGAAGAAGCTCCATGCTGATGGACTTTTGGAGTCTCTAGATTATGAATCGTTTGACACATGCGAACCATGCCTCATGGGAAAAATGACCAAGACTCCGTTCTCCGGAACAATGGAGCGAGCAACCAACTTATTGGAAATCATACATACTGATGTGTGTGGTCCAATGAGCGTTGAGGCTCCCGGAGGATATCGTTATGTTCTCACTCTCACTGATGACTTAACTAGATATGGGTATGTCTACTTGATGAAACACAAGTCTGAGACCTTTGAAAAGTTCAAGGAATTTCAGAATGAGGTAGAGAATCAATGTGACCGAAAGATAAAGTTCTTACGATCAGATCGTGGAGGAGAATATTTAAGTCACGAATTTGGTACGCACTTAAGGAAATGTGGAATCGTTTCACAACTCACGCCGCCTGGAACACCTCAGCAAAATGGTGTGTCCAAACGTCATAATTGCACTCTATTGGATATGGTACGATCTATGATGTCACTTACCGATTTACCGCTATCATTTTGGGGATACGCTCTAGAGACAGCTACATTCACTTTAAATACGGCACCGTCTAAATCCGTTGAGACGACACCGTATGAATTATGGTTTGGGAAGAAACCTAAGCTGTCGTTTCTAAAAGTTTGGGGATGCGATGCTTATGTCAAGAAACTTCAACCTGAGAAGCTCGAACCCAAGTCGGAAAAATGCGTCTTCATAGGATACCCTAAGGAAACCATTGGGTATACCTTCTACTTAAGATCCGAGGGCAAGATCTTTGTTGCCAAGAATGGGTCCTTTCTGGAGAAAGAGTTTCTCTCGAAAGAATTAAGTGGGAGGAAAGTGGAACTTGATGAAGTACTACCTCTTGAACCGGTAAGTAGCACAGCTCAGGAAGATGTTCCTGTGGTGCCTGCACCGACAAGAGAGGAGGTTAATGATGATGATCAAGATACTTCGGATCAAGCTCCTACTGAACTTCGAAGGTCCACAAGGACATGTTCTACACCAGAGTGGTACGGCAACCCTATCTTAGAAATCATGTTGTTAGACAACGGTTGTGACACTCCAAAGATTTTTATTTGGTTTTCAGCAAAAACTTTGTTGGATTTGAAGAAGGTCATTTAAACCCTTCCAAAAATCTCTCTCTCAAAAAAAAATTCCCCTTTGGCAAGGATTTTATTTTGGTATCTTCTTCAACCCCGGTGTTTGGTTATGAAAAACCTTTCTTCTGTTTGACATCTTCTCAATTTTTTTTTGGGATTTATTTTCTTTTAAAAGAAAATCCCAGGAGTTTTGGGTCTTCTCTTATATTGAAACCACTCATGATTTTACCATGCCTCAAATGGTGAAACCTCCCAAAAACCCTCCTTCCACTCTTGGGCAATCCAAATATTCAGTACCAACCAGTCCAAGTCATTCCTGAATTTTATTTCATTTATTTCTCTTCCCAAATCTTTTCTGCAAATTATTTTGAGCCTAGGTGATTTGCAAAGCAAGTACCAAGATGCATTTGTGTTTTGACCCCAAACCAACTCCCCTGGATAGTCCTTGGTACCCACAACCTAGAACTATCAAGATGCACTCTCCTTCTTTTCAAATATTTCAAATTTAAGTCTCTGCAAGTTTGGACCAGATTTGACAAATTTGGTGAAATTCATATCTCCTCTTCACCAAAAATTCCACCAAAATCCAGGCAGCCCCCAGATGCAATGAGAGGCCACCCCACCAAAAACCAGCTCAAGGAAAAATCCCCACATGCCAAAATCATTCTGTCGAACACTTGGCATGCACTGTTTCTGTTCATATTTAGAAAATTCAGATTTCAGTGTCGTTTCTTCGTCAGAGTTTCAGTCACAAGTAAACTGTGCACTTGGCACGTTGCTCACAGCCCCTCCTCCTTGTCTGGAGCTCCACACGCACGCTTGGATCCTTCCTGGTATCGGTGGCGCCCTGGCCCGCCTGCGCCGGCGTGTCCCGCGGCGGCAGAACCACCGTAATGGCCGACAAGGGGACACACTGCGGCATAACGCCGTTCGGCACCGCCCAAACCTCCTGAGAGCTCCGCGTGGCCATCTCCTTGCCAGCGCACGCATGCAGCACCGTCGCCGTGGCCTGGCATGCGCAGAGCGCGTTCTCTGCCGCCGACGTGCCGTGCGGCCGTTCCATCGAGGACAGGCCGTAATCCTCCCTCCCTTGCTGAGTTGGACACTGGGATGGCACCAGTGCTTCATCTAGATGATGCTCAAGCCCCTAAGCCGACCGTCCACCCACAACTCCGCCGTCATCACTCACCGGACTTTTCCATTAACGGCAACCGCCTCGGCCGGCTATAAATAGCAACCCCCCGAGCTTGCTCTCGCCCCCGCACAACTTCACCACCTCACCAGACCCCGCCTAGCCACTAGAAGAGCCTCGAGGGACCCTTCTTCCTCAACTCCGGCCACCTCCGTCCGCCTCGGGCTCCGGCAACGTTCTCTTCGGTGAGAACTCCTCCATCGTCCTACTCTTGCCCGTAGCCTCGTACCACCACCAGGAGGCTAACCCCCACTTCAATTTGACCCCCGCAGCTCTCTCCGGCAAGATCCACGACGACCCGAACCATCGTCCGCCGGAGAAAGGGCCGCCATAGACGTCGTGCTCGCCGGCAACCTCTACCACCACCCACCGACGCGGAAAGGTGCACTGAACACGGAGGAACCCCCGATCCCCCTGCCTCGTCGTGGATCGCCGCCGGCGACCACCGCGGCTCTCGGGCACTGTCGAGCTCTGTCGCCTCTTTTGAATATTCAAACCTGACGGGTGGGACCTGCCCGTCAGCCTCTCTGATGTTTTTTTAAAAACTTATTCTGAAAGCGTATTCTGGCAAAATACGCTTTCCAAACTGAATCGTTTTTGGGACTTTTCTGCTTAGGGCCCTGAGAGTTTTCTGTTTCATTATAGATGGGTCCTTGGACCAAAACTCTTATAACTTTTAAACAAAAAATGGTTTTTGATTGATTCTTTTTCTATCATCTTTCTTTTTCTGTCTAGTTTTGTGTCATATTTATTTGAAAAATATTTGGAAAAAATTTCTGTACACTCGCGGTGTCTATGTTGTGTGCGTATCTTTTCTTCTACCATAGATACCGGAGGAGGTGACGGAGCTGCGAACTTCACACAGTTAAACTCCGACTTCTCCGAACCAGGCAAGCATGTTTGAACTCTTGATATGACGAGTGGTTTTTGCATGTTTGCATTTTAGTATGGTCATGGCATGTTTATGAACATTTCTTTGAATGTTATATTTTATGCACATAAGTGGAAAGTAAGTTTCGGAAAGCATTATGTTGTTGGATACATATTTGCATGGCCATGTGATGGCATGAGGATGGGTAAGATGGTAGTGTTGTGACATACCAGTCTTATGCCAGATTATTTGACTTCCGTGTCATCATGAATCAAATCACATTCCCATTCATTTCCTTCCTGTACTGCCACATGTTTTCCGAAAGGAATATGGCTTAGTAAGTTGTAAATCGTTTTCCTGGTACACACCAAACAGAGAGGCCGGGATGAGGGTTCCATGGCCCTGGATTAAAGCCCGTCATCCGGTCAAGGGGCATGGGTGTTTCCGGTTGGGACCGAGAGGGGGGCACCCCTTAGAGCGCGCATATAGAAATTTGATCCCATGCTATTCGAGGTTGTGACCTCCCCGACTCAAAGTTTTTCTTGGACGTTGTCCAGGGTGATTCCTGACATCGTGAGGTGAAATGGGTGTGTACTAGTAAAAATGTGTTTCTACTGAAATACTGTAAACGGAACTAGTCCTTCATGACTACGGAAATCCGTTGGCTGTGGTCAGTTAGTACAAACTCTGCAGAGTCTCAAATTCTTTAAATCATCTTGTACTTGTCCAAGTACTGTATTCATCTTATCTTGTCAGATATCAGCCTCAGTGACAAAACTCCGGTGGACTACATGTGTGTAAATCCGGTTAAAAGTTTATTCTTGTGGATGGACTAACCTGTTGGTTACTTTTCTTTTACAAGCCCTTTCTGTGATGTCGCTCAGACGTCCGACTGTGGCATTTCTTTTACAAGCCCTTTCTGTGACGTCGCTCAGACGTCCGACTGTGGTATTTCTTTTAAGCCCTTTATGTGGTGTCGCTTAGACGCCCGATTGCGGCATGAACTTTATTTATTTACCTTTTGAGGCGTCGCTCCAGACACCCGATTGGTTTTCAGTTATTTGTTTTACTTATCAAGTCGTGCAAAAATAATATTATTATTGGAATGAGCATCATTATTTTTGCTAATGACGCATACATGCATGCATTTGTTATATCTTAAGTCCGAACTGTCTTGCGAGTACTTTCAAAGTACTCACCTGGCTTGTTGATTTGGCCAGATGCTGACGAAGGCGATCTCATGGATGAAGAGTTCGATAGCGAGTCCGACGCCTAGAGGACTCCCAGTCAGTCCCGTGCGATCCTGTATTTGGTCAGTGTATCATATCCGCTTCCACCACCCCAGAAATAAATCCATCGAGCCTCACCTCGACGCTCGATGAGCTGCCAGTTAGGAGTCAAGTTATCCACCACCACTTTTTATCTCGAGCTAGTAGCATGTCACCACACCCCTGTGTCATAACCGCCCTTATGTAAGATATTGGCGAGTTTGTAATAAATTGTTGAGCAGCCTTAGCTCAACCCTGTAATATATTTAATGCTACTGGTCCTCTGTTTATCAAGTATTTGTCTTCCAGTGAGGATAACTTTTCCTATACTGGGATAAAAGATCGATTTTCTCAATAAGCATTTTATTGAAAAACCGGTCGTGACAGACTTGGTACCAGAGCCAGGCTGACTGTAGGAAGCCACTAGGTACGATCGCTAATTGGTTATTAGCATAATAGAGATAATTCTTATTTTTGTAATGAGTAGTACTTCTCAGTGCGCGATCGAGTTGCATCTTGAAAAAAAAATCCTGGAGCATTTAAAAATTTTCCTGTCTTTGTGCATTTATTGATTTTTCGACTCTTTTCCCTTTCTTATGAGTTTCACAAAATATATCCCCAGAGTGAAAAATGTCTCGTCCTTGGACGCGCTCCATGCCAACTCCGCCAGAGGAAAATTATGACACTCAACCCAGCAACAATTTCACACAGGGGCAGTCAAGTCAACAGGACAGTGAAACAGCACTTTCCCAAATGTGCCGCCTTTATGAGCAAAGTCAGCAACAACATCAGGAAATGATGAACCAATTCATCAATATGGGAAATCACCGTGGTCAGTATCAGTAGTAATCCAAGTTATCTGAGTTACAGAAGACGCGTCCTCCAACATTTTCTCATACTGACAAGCCTCTTGAGGCCGACGACTGGCTTCGAGACATGGAGAGAAAATTATTTATTGCACAGTATTCCCGTGAAAAAGTATTGTATGCACCTCATTATCTCACCGGAGCAGCTGCATCGTGGTGGGAAAACTTCCTGCACATGCACCCCAACGAAAATGAAATAACCTGGGAGGATTTCAAAGAAGGTTTTCGTGGGGCACACATTCCAGAGAGTGTTATGAAAACCAAGAAGAGAGAATTTGATGACCTCAAGCAAAGGACCATGACAGTGTCAGAATACAACAGCCAATTCACTCTACTGTCTAGCTACGCCAATGAAGAGCGCATGACCGAGAGCAAGAAGATGGACAAATTCTTGGAAGGCCTGGCACCCGCACTTAAATGCCAGCTGGTTGTGCATACCTTTCCAGATTTTAAAACACTGGTAGATAAGGCCATTACTCTGGAAAATGAGCAACGCAGCCTGGAAGATTTCCGCAAACGCAAAAGGGACCAGACTACTTTTGCTCGCAACCCCAGAAGCAAGACAGATTTTCAGAAAGGTGGGACACCCAAACCCACGGCAAACGTCTCACGCCCAATCAAGAATTTCCATGCCAGGGACAAGGAGTTCACGTATCGCCCAGGCATTACCTGCTACGCTTGTGGAGAAGAAGGGCACTATGCCAAGCAGTGCCCCAAGCCAAGGAACTCGACCCCAAAACCGAACAACAGTGGCAACAATTCAGCGCCCAAGCGCAACAATTTCAACCCCAATAACAACCACAGGAAGGGTCACCTGAGCCACGTGACCAAAGAGGAAGCACAGAACGCCCCAGATATCGTACTCAGTACGTACCCGGTCAACACAATACCTGCCATGGTTTTGTTTGATTCTGGAGCTTCTCACTCATTCATTTCGAAGAGTTTTGCTTTGCAAAATAATTTTTCGATGCTTCCTTTGGAAAAATCAATGATCATCAAGTCCCCTGGGATTAAGCAAGTGACCCAGAGTTATTGTCAAGGTGTAGTTATTGAATTTGAAGGATTGAAGTTTTACGCCAACCTTATTGTATTGGAAAGCAAAGGACTGGATGTCATCCTAGGGATGGATTGGTTAACCACCAACAAAGGTTTTATTGACTGCTTCAACCGGACCGTGATTCTCACACACCATCACGGGAAGACAATAAAAGTTTCGGCCAAAGAGAGACAAATACCTCGGCAACCGAGATTAAACAAGGTGGACGTTTCTGAGCTGAACAAGGTTCCGGTAGTGTGTGAATTTCCGGACGTATTTCCAGAAGAACTACCAGGCATGCCACCAGACCGAGAGATAGAATTCAGCATTGAGCTAGCACCCGGAACCACCCCCATATACAAGAAACCATACAGAATGGCACCATCCGAATTGGTAGAATTGAAGAAGCAAATAAAAGAATTATTGGAGAAAGGATACATACGAGCCAGTTCCTCACCTTGGGGCTCACCAATTTTATTTGCCAAGAAAAAGGATGGAACACTGAGATTGTGTATTGACTATCGAGCTCTTAACATGGTCACAATCAAGAACAAATACCCAATGCCCCGAATAAATGATTTATTTGATCAGCTCACACAGGCCAAAGTCTTCTCAAAAATTGACTTGAGATCAGGATACCACCAATTAAAAGTACGAACAGAAGATATTCCCAAGACAGCCTTCACTTCCAGATATGGACTGTATGAGTTCACAGTAATGCCATTTGGGCTAACCAACGCCCCCGCATATTTTGTTCACCTCATGAACAAAATATTTATGAAGTATATGGACAAGTTTGTTGTGGTATTCATCGATGATATTCTGATATACTCCAAAACACCAGAAGATCACGCCGAGCATCTCAGGATTGTACTAAGAGAACTCAGGAAACATCAACTGTACGCCAAGTTCAGCAAATGTGAATTTTGGCTAAGACAGGTGAGTTTTCTGGGCCACGTACTCACCCAAGAAGGTATTGCAGTAGACCCGGAAAAGGTCAAGGCCGTACTTGGATGGAAACCACCAGCTAGTGTAACAGACGTACGGAGTTTCTTGGGAATGGCAGGCTATTATCGGAGATTTATTGAAGGATTCTCCACCATAGCAAAGCCAATGACGCAGTTGCTCAAGAAAGGCAAGAAGTTTGAATGGACGGAAGCATGTGAGAAAAGCTTCCAAGAGCTAAAAAGCAAATTAACAACGGCACCAGTATTAATTGTGCCAGATATACACAAGAATTTTGAGGTATATTGTGACGCATCCCGGAAAGGCCTCGGATGCGTATTGATGCAAGAAGGCAAGGTAGTCGCGTATGTCTCCAGACAACTTCGCACGCATGAGGAGAATTATCCCACTCATGACTTAGAATTGGCAGCGGTCATCCATGCACTCAAGGAATGGAGACACTTCCTACTTGGAATCGTTGTGAGATATACACAGACCATAAGAGTCTTAAGTATATTTTCACACAGCCGGAACTTAATTTACGGCAACGACGCTGGTTAGAGTTGGTGAAGGATTATGATGTTGGTATCCACTACCATCCCGGAAAAGCAAATGTTGTGGCAGATGCCCTTAGTCGGAATCCCAGCACGGACAACGACATTATGCCAAACTTGAGGCCAGAATTTCAACAGGAATTTGCCAAACTCAATTTAATAATGGTCACCGAAGGCAGTGTGTCGAATTTGGAAATACAGCCTACCCTGATGGAAAAGATTAAGGAGGCTCAGCATGGACACCCCAGCATTGATGGTATAAAAAGGAAAGTGAGTTTGGGCAAGGCCTCAGAATTCAACGTAGATGAGCAAGGAGTATTGTGGTACGGAGAGAGACTTTGCGTACCAAATATCAAGGACCTCAAACAACATATTCTGGCTAAAAGCCACACCGCTCTGTATTCAATCCATCCTGGAGGAACAAAAATGTACAAAGACCTTCAGGAAATTTTTTGGTGGCACGGTATGAAGAGAGATATAGCCACGTTCATTGCATGATGTGACTCTTGTCAACGTATCAAGGCCGAGCACCAAAGACCAGCCGGGCTGTTACAGCCAAACAAGATACCCGAGTGGAAATGGGATGAGATTGGAATGGATTTTATTGTTGGGCTACCTCGGTCGCGACACAGACATGATGCCATATGGGTCATCACTGATAGACTGACTAAAGTAGCACACTTTATCCCAGTGAAGACAACTCACACCACTCAGACACTGGCTAGACTTTATCTTGCCCGTATCGTCTGCCTGCATGGAGTCCCAAAGACTATAATATCTGACAGGGGCACACAATTCATCTCTAGATTTTGGGATCACCTACAACAGGCACTGGGAACCCAACTAGCATTCAGTACCGCATACCACCCCCAGACTGACGGACAAACTGAACGCGTAAACCAAATTCTAGAAGACATGCTGAGAGCATGTGTCCTCACCTATGGGACCAGTTGGGAGGAAAGTCTGCCATACGCAGAGTTCGCATACAACAACAGTTACCAGGACAGCCTGCAAATGGCACCATTTGAAGCCTTGTACGGATGGAGATGTCGTACCCCGCTAAATTGGTCAGAGACCGGAGACAGCCGAATATTCAGCCCAGACATGCTCAAAGAAGCCGAGGAAAAGGTCAAGCTAGTCAGGGACCGACTCAAGACAGCTCAGAGCCGACAGAAGAGTTATTACGATCAGAAGCATTGGGAAATCAGTTTTGAACCCGGAGAAATTGTATACCTAAGAGTTTCTCCTATGAGGGGACTGCAACAATTCAGGATTAAGGGAAAACTAGCACCAAGATTCATCGGACCATTCCGTATAGTGGCCCGAAGAGGCACGGTAGCCTACCAGCTAGACCTACCCGGAGATTTATCCGGTATCCACAACGTGTTTCACATCTCACAGTTGAGAAAGTACGTGAGCAACCCAGAGAAGCAAGTATCACATGAAAATATTGACGTGCAACCAGACCTCACCTATCGGGAACATCCAGTAAAAATATTGGAGGAGTCTGAAAGAAGGACCCGACAGAAAACCATCAAGTTTTTCAAAGTTCAGTGGAGCAATCACACCGAGAGTGAAGCCACTTAGGAAAGAGAGGATTTTCTTCGGACAGAGCATCCACACTTGTTTGAGGATCAGCTGAAATCTCGGGGACGAGATTTTTCCTAAGGGGGTAGGTGTTGTGACACTCCAAAGATTTTTATTTGGTTTTCAGCAAAAACTTTGTTGGATTTGAAGAAGGTCATTTAAACCCTTCCAAAAATCTCTCTCTCAAAAAAAAATCCCCTTTGGCAAGGATTTTATTTTGGTATCTTCTTCAACCCTGGTGTTTGGTTATTAAAAACCTTTCTTCTGTTTGACATCTTCTCAATTTTTTGGGGGGGATTTATTTTCTTTTAAAAGAAAATCCCAGGAGTTTTGGGTCTTCTCTTATATTGAAACCACTCATGATTTTACCATGCCTCAAATGGTGAAACCTCCCAAAAACCCCCCTTCCACTCTTGGGCAATCCAAATATTCAGTACCAACCAGTCCAACTCATTCCTGAATTTTATTTCATTTATTTCTCTTCCCAAATCTTTTCTGCAAATTATTTTGAGCCTAGGTGATTTGCAAAGCAAGTACCAAGATGCATTTGTGTTTTGACCCCAAACCAACTCCCCTGGATAGTCCTTGGTACCCACAACCTAGAACTATCAAGATCCACTCTCCTTCTTTTCAAATATTTCAAATTTAAGTCTCTGCAAGTTTGGACCAGATTTGTCAAATTTGGTGAAATTCATATCTCCTCTTCACCAAAAATTCCACCAAAATTCAGGCAGCCCCCAGATGCAATGAGAGGCCACCCCACCAAAAACCAGCTCAAGGAAAAATCCCCACATGCCAAAATCATTCTGTCGAACACCTGGCATGCACTGTTTCTGTTCATATTCAGAAAATTCAGATTTCAGTGTTGTTTCTTCGTCAGAGTTTCAGTCACAGGTAAACTGTGCACTTGGCACGTTGCTCATAGCCTCTCCTCCTTGTCCGGATCTCCACACGCGCGCTTGGATCCTTCCTGGCGTCGGTGGCGCCCTGGCCCGCCTGTGCCGGTGTGTCCCGCGGCGGCAGAACCACCGTAACGGCCGACAAGGGGACACACTGCAGCATAACGCCGTTCGGCACCGCCCAAACCTCCTGAGAGCTCCGCGTGGCCATCTCCTTGCCAGCGCACGCATGCAGAACCGTCGCCGTGGCCTGGCACGCGCAGAGCACGTTCTCTACCGCTGACCTACCGTGCGGCCGTTCCGTCGAGGACAGGCCGTAATCCTCCCTCCCTTGCTGAGTTGGACACAGGGATGGCACCAGTGCTTCATCTAGATGATGCTCAAGCCCCTAAGCCGACCGTCCACCCATAGCTCCGCCGCAATCGCTCACCGGACTTTTCCGTACACGGCAACCGCCTCGGCCGGCTATAAATAGCAACCCCCCCGAGCTTGCTCTCGCCCCCGCACAACTTCACTACCTCACCAGACCCCGGCTAGCCACTAGAAGGGCCTCGAGGGACCCTTCTTCCTCAACTCCGGCCACCTCCGTCCGCCTCAGGCTCCGGCAACATTCTCTTCGGTGAGAACTCCTCCATCGTCCTACTCTTGCCGGTAGCCTCGTACAACCACCAGGAGGCTAACCCCCACTTCAATTTGACCCCCGCAACTCTCTCCGGCAAGATCCACGACGACCCGAACCACCGTCCGCCGGAGAAAGGGCCGCCATAGACGTGGTGCTCGCCGGCGACCTCTACCACCACCCACCGACACGGAAAGGTGCACTGAACACGGAGGTACCCCCCGATCCCCCTGCCTCGCCGTGGATCGTCGCCGGCAACCACCGCGGCTCTCGGGCACCGTCGAGCTCTGTCGCCTCTTTTGAATATTCAAACCTGACGGGTGGGACCTGCCCGTCAGCCTCTCTGTTGTTTTTTTAAACCTTTTTATGAAAGCGTATTCTGGCAAAATACGCTTTCCAAACTGAATCGTTTTTGGGACTTTTCTGCTTAGGCCCCTGAGAGTTTTCTGTTTCATTATAGATGGGTCCTTGGACCAAAACTCTTATAACTTTTAAACGGAAAACGGTTTTTATTGATTCTTTTTCTCTCATCTTTATTTTTCTATCTAGTTTTTTGTCATATTTATTTGAAAAATATTTGGAACACTTTTCTGTACACTCGTGGTATTTATGTTGCGTGCGTATTTTTTTCTTATACCGTAGATACCGGAGGAGGTGACGGAGCTGCGAACTTCACACAGTTAAACTCCGACTTCTTAGAACCAGGCAAGCATGTTTGAACTCTTGATATGACGAGTGGTTGTTGCATGTTTGCATTTTAGTATGGTCATGGCATGTTTATGAACATTTCTTTGAATGTTATATTTCATGCACATAAGTGGAAAGTAAGTTTCGGAAAGCATTATGTTGTTGGATACATATTTGCATGGCCATGTGATGGCATGAGGATGGGTAAGATGGTAGTGTTGTGACATACCAGTCTTATGCCAGATTATTTGACTTCCGTGTCGTCATGAATCAAATCACATTCCCATTCATTTCCTTCCTGTACTGCCACATGTTTTCCGAAAGGAATATGGCTTAGTAAGTTATAAATCGTTTTCCTGGTACACACCAAACAGAGAGGCCGGGATGAGGGTTCCATGGCCCTGGATTAAAGCCCGTCATCCGGTCAGGGGGCATGGGTGTTTCCGGTTGGGACCGAGAGGGGGGCACCCCTTAGAGCGCGTGTATAGAAATTTGATCCCATGCTATTCGAGGTTGTGACCTCCCCGTCTCAAAGTTTTTCTTGGACGTTGTCCAGGGTGATTCCTGGCATCGTGAGGTGAAATGGGTGTGTACTAGTAAAAATGTGTTTCTACTGAAATACCGTAAACGGAACTAGTCCTTCGTGACTACGGAAATCCGTTGGCTGTGGTCAGTTAGTACAAACTCTGCAGAGTCTCAAATTCTTTAAATCATCTTGTACTTGTCCAAGTACTGTATTCATCTTATCTTGTCAGATATCAGCCTCAGTGACAAAACTCCGGTGAACTACATGTGTGTAAATCCGGTTAAAAGTTTATTCTTGTGGACGGACTAACCTGTTGGTTACTTTTGTTATAAAGCCCTTTCTGTGATGTTGCTCAGAAGTCCGACTATGGCATACTTGTTATTTGCTTTTGTTATAAAAGCCCTTTCTGTGATGTCGCTCAGACATCCGACTGTGGCATACTTGTCATTTACTTTTGTTATCAAGCCCTGTCTGTGACGTCGCTCAGATGTCCGACTGTGGCATTTCTTTTACAAGCCTTGTCTGTGACGTCGCTCAGATGTCCGACAGTGGCATTTCTTTTATAAGCCCTTTCTGTGACGTTGCTCAGATGTCCGACTGTGGCATTTCTTTTACAAGCCCTTTCCGTGATGTCACTCAGACGTCCGACTGTGGCATTTCTTTTACAGGCCCTTTCTGTGATGTCGCTCAGACGTCCGACTGTGGCATTTCTTTTACAAGCCCTTTCGATGATGTCGCTCAGACGTCCGACTGTGGCATTTCTTTTACAAGCCCTTTCTGTGACAGCGCTCAGACGTACGACTGTGGTATTTCTTTTAAGCCCTTTATGTGGTGTCGCTTAGACGCCCGACTGTGGCATGAACTTTATTTATTTACCTTTCGAGGCGTCGCTCCAGACACCCGATTGGTTTTCAGTTATTTGTTTTACTTATCAAGTCATGCAAAAATAATATTATTATTGGAATGAGCATCATTATTTTTGCTAATGACGCATACATGCATGCATTTGTTATATCTTAAGTCCGAACTGTCTTGCGAGTACTTTCAAAGTACTCACCTGGCTTGTTGATTTGGCCAGATGCTGACGAAGGCGATCTCATGGATGAAGAGTTCGATAGCGAGTACGACACCTAGAGGAATCCCAGTCAGTCCCGTGCGATCCTGTATTTGGTCACTATATCATATCCGCTTCCGCCACCCCAGAAATAAATCCATCGAGCCTCACCTCGACGCTCGAGCTGCCAGTTAGGAGTCAAGTTATCCACCACCACTTTTTATCTCGAGCTAGTAACATGTCACCACACCCCTGTGTCATAACCGCCCTTATGTAAGATATTGGCGAGTTTGTAATAAATTGTTGAGCAGCCTCAGCTCAACCCTGTAATATATTTAATGCTACTGGTCCTCTGTTTATCAAGTATTTGTCTTCCAGTGAGGATAACTTTTCCTATACTGGGATCAAAAGATTGATTTTCTCAATAAGCATTTTATTGAAAAACCGGTCGTGACAACGGTGAACCTTCGAACTATGAAGAAGCGATGAAGGGCCCAGATTCCAACAAATGGCTTGAATCCATGCAATCCGAGATAGGATCCATGTATGAAAACAAAGTGTGGACTTTGACAGACTTGCCCGATGATCGGCGAGCAATAGAAAACAAATGGATCTTTAAGAAGAAGACGGACGCAGATGGTAATGTTACCATATATAAAGCTCGACTTGTCGCTAAGGGTTATCGACAAGTTCTAGGGATTGACTACGATGAGACATTCTCTCCCGTAGCCAAGTTGAAGTCCGTCCGAATCATGTTAGTAATTGCCGCATACTATGATTATGAGATATGGCAAATGGACGTCAAAACGGCATTCCTTAACGGTCACCTTAAGGAAGAACTGTATATGATGCAGCCGGAAGGTTTTGTCGACCCTAAGAATGCTAACAAGGTATGCAAGCTCCAGCGCTCCATCTATGGGCTGGTGCAAGCATCTCGGAGTTGGAACATTTTCTTTAATGAGATGATTAAAGCGTTTGGGTTTATGCAGACTTACGGAGAAGCCTGCGTTTACAAGAAAGTGAGTGGGAGCTCTGTAGCATTTCTCATATTATATGTGGATGACATACTTTTGATGGGAAATGATATAGAACTTTTGGACAGCATAAAGGCCTACTTGAATAAGTGTTTTTCAATGAAGGACCTTGGAGAAGCTGCTTACATATTAGGCATCAAAATCTATAGAGATAGATCAAGACGCATCATAGGTCTTTCACAAAGCACATACCTTGATAAGATATTGAAGAAGTTGAATATGGATCAGTCCAAGAAGGGGTTCTTGCCTGTGTTGCAAGGTGTGAAATTGAGCTCGGCTCAATGCCCGACCACGGCAGAAGATAGAGAAAAGATGAGTGTCATCCCCTATGCCTCAGCCATAGGGTCTATCATGTATGCCATGACCTGTACCAGACATGATATAAACCTTGCCGTATGTTTGGTAGGAAGGTACCAAAGTAATCTCGGCATGGAACACTGGATAGCGGTCAAGAACATCCTTAAGTACCTGAAAAGGACTAAGGACATGTTTCTCGTATATGGAGGTGACGAAGAGCTCGTCGTAAAGGGTTACATCGACGCTAGCTTTGACACAGATCTGGATGACTCTAAGTCACAAACCAGATACGTGTATATTTTGAATGGTGGGGCAGTAAGCTGGTGCAGTTGCAAGCAGAGCGTCATGGCGGGATCTACATGTGAAGCGGAGTACATGGCAGCCTCGGAGGCAGCGCATGAAGCAATCTGGGTGAAAGAGTTCATCACCGACCTAGGAGTCATACCCAATGCGTCGGGGCCGATCACGCTCTTCTGTGACAACACTGGAGCTATTGCACTTGCCAAGGAGTCGAGGTTTCATAAGAAGACCAGGCACATCAAGCGTCGCTTCAACTCCATCCGTGAAAATGTTCAAGATGGAGACATAGATATTTGTAAAGTACATACGGACCAGAATGTAGCAGATCCGTTGACTAAACCTCTCCCTAGGGCAAAACATGATCAACACCAGGACGCAATGGGTGTTCGATACATCACAATGTAACTAGATTATTGACTCTAGTGCAAGTGGGAGACTGTTGGAAATATGCCCTAGAGGCAATAATAAAATGGTTATTATTATATTTCTGTGTTCATGATAATTGTCTATTGTTCATGCTATAATTGTATTATCCGGAAATCGTAATACATCTGTGAATATATAGACCACAACAAGTCCCTAGTGAGCCTCTAGTTGACTAGCTCGTTGATCAACAGATAGTCATGGTTTCCTGACTATGGACATTGGATGTCATTGATAACGGGATCACATCATTAGGATAATGATGTAATGGACAAGACCCGATCGTAAGCATAGCACAAAGATCGTGTAGTTCGTTTCGCTAGAGCTTTTCCAAATGTCAAGTATCATTTTCTTAGACCATGAGATTGTGCAACTCCCGGATACCATAGGAGTGCTTTGGGTGTGCCAAACGTCACAACGTAACTGGGTGACTATAAAGGTGCACTACGGGTATCTCCGAAAGTGTCTGTTGGGTTGGCACGAATCGAGACTGGGATTTGTCACTCCGTATGACGGAGAGGTATCTCTGGGCCCACTCGGTAATGCATCATCAAATGAGCTCAATGTGACCAAGTGTCTGGTCACGGGATCATGCATTACGGTACGAGTAAAGTGACTTGCCGGTAACGAGACTGAACGAGGTATTGGGATACCGACGATCGAGTCTCGGGCAAGTAACATACCAATTGACAAAGGGAATTGTATACGGGATTGATTGAATCCTCGACATCATGGTTCATCTGATGAGATCATCGAGGAGCATGTGGGAGCCAACATGGGTATCCAGATCCCGCTGTTGGTTATTGACCGGAGAGGCGTCTCAGTCATGTTTGCATGTCTCCCGAACCCGTAGGGTCTACACACTTAAGGTTCGGTGATGCTAGGGTTGTAGAGATATGAATATGCAGTAACCCAGAAGTTGTTCGGAGTCCCGGATGAGATCTCGGACGTCACGAGGAGTTCCGGAATGGTCCGGAGGTGAAGAATTATATATAGGAAGTGCAGTTTTGGCCATCGGGAAAGTTTCAGGGGTCACCGGTATTGTACCAGGACCACCGGAACGGTCCCGGGGTCCACCGGGTGGGGCCACCTATCCCAGAGGGCCCCGTGGGCTGAAGTGGGAAGGGGAACTAGCCCCTGGTGGGCTGGTGCGCCCCCCTTGGGCCCCCCTTGCGCCTAGGGTTGGAAACCCTAGGGTGGGGGCGCCTCCACTTGCCTTGGGGGGCAAGCCTCCCCCCTGATCGCCGCCCCCCTTGGAGATCCCATCTCCAGGGCCGGCGCCCCCCCCCCCTTGGGGACCCTATATAAAGAGGGGGGAGGGAGGGCAGCCGCACTCTTGCACTTGGCGCCTCCCTTCCCCCTTGCTACACCTCTCCCTCCCACAGACGCTTGGCGAAGCCCTGCCGGGATCCCTGCTGCATCCACCACCACGCCGTCGTGCTGCTGGATCTTCATCAACCTCTCCTTTCCCCTTGCTGGATCAATAAGGAGGAGACGTCACGCTGACCGTACGTGTGTTGAACGTGGAGGTGACGTCCGTTCGGCGCTAGGATCTCCGGTGATTTGGATCACGACGAGTACGACTCCCTCAACCCCGTGCTCTTGAACGCTTCCGCTCGCGATCTACAAGGGTATATAGATGCACTCCTCTCTCTCGTTGCTGGATGAACTCCTAGATTGATCTTGGTGAACGTAGGAAAATTTTTGTTTTATGCAACGTTCTCCAACAACCTCATGCATGGACCTTGAATATACTTAGGCACAATCGATATGACCATGGAGAATCCAAGTACCAATGCCAAGCATGGAAGAGGAGAAGGAAGAAGAAGAACGGAGCAAGACAGGACTTGCCCGGATCATCCGGACCCCCAGCCGGACGATCCGGACCAAGCCCGGATGAGCCGGACCCCCGCCCGGACGATCCGGGTAATGTGCCTGAAGACACCTGAAGCCTGCTCGACGAAGTTGGATCATCTGGACGGCCGCCCGGATCATCCGGACCAACACCCGGATCATCCAAGTCACCTTCCGGATCATCCAGACCATGCCTGCATGCGTGACTTGGGCCGAGGCCCATGTACCCCTTCACCCCTCACTTACCCCTTCGTGGCTTAGCACTATATATAGAACCCCTCCTCCTAGTTAGGGTAGCATAGGTTTAGCTCATTTGAGATAGAGCTTTTCTCATCCATACAGATCTACTCCTCGTGAGAGACCGCGGCCTCTTCGGAGAAGATCCATCTTGGATTCAAGACCCCATTCATGGGATGATGTTGGAAATATGCCCTAGAGGCAATAATAAAATGGTTATTATTGTATTTCCTTGTTCATGATAATTATCTATTGTTCATGTTATAATTGTATTAACTGGAAACCGAAATACATGTGTGAATACATAGACCACAACATGTCCCTAGTGAGCCTCTAGTAGACTAGCTCGTTGATTAATAGATGGTTATGGTTTCCTGACCATGGACATTGGATGTCATTGATAACGGGATCACATCATTAAGAGAATGATGTGATTGACAAGACCCAATTCTAAGCATAGCACAAGATCGTGTAGTTCGTTTGCTAAGAGCTTTTCTAATGTCAAGTATCATTTCCTTAGACCATGAGATTGTGAAACTCCCAGATACAGTACGAATGCTTTGGATGTACCAAACGTCACAACGTAACTGGGTGGCTATAAAGGTGCACTACAGGTATCTCTGAAAGTGTCTGTTGGGTTGGCACAAATCGAGACTGGGATTTGTCACTCCGTATGACGGAGAGGTATCTCTGGGCCCACTCAATAATGCATCATCATAATGAGCTCAATGTGACTAAGGAGTTAGTCACGGGATCATGCGTTACGGAACGAGTAAAGAGACTTGCCGGTAACGAGATTGAACGAGGTATTGGGATACCGACGATCGAATCTCGGGCAAGTAACATACCGGTGGACAAAGGGAATTGTATACGGGATTGATTGAATCCCCGACATCGTGGTTCATCCGATGAGATCATCGTGGAACATGTGGGAGCCAACATGGGTATCCAGATCCCGCTGTTGGTTACTGGCCGGAGAACATCTCGGTCATGTCTGCATGGTCCTGAACCCGTAGGGTCTACACACTTAAGGTTCGGTGACGCTAGAGTTGTTATGGGAAATTGTATGTGGTTACCAAAGGTTGTTCAGAGTCCCGGATGAGATCCCGGATGTCACAAGGAGTTCTGGATGTTGGGGAACATGGTAATTTCAAAAAAAATCCTACACACACGTAAGATCATGGTGATGCATAGCAACAAGAGGGGAGAGTGTTGTCCACGTACCCTCGTAGACTGAAAGCGGAAGCGTTAGCACAACGCGGTTGATGTAGTCGTACGTCTTTACGATCCGACCGATCAAGTACCAAACGCACGACACCTCCGAGTTCAGCACACGTTCATCTCGATGGCGTCCCTCGAACTCCGATCCAGCTGAGCTTTGAGGGAGAGTTCCGTTAGCACGATGGCGTGGTGACGATGATGATGTTCTACCGACTCAGGGCTTCACCTAAGCACCGCTACGATATTATCGAGGTGGATTATGGTGGAGGGGAGGCACCGCACACGACTAATAGATCTCAAGGATCAATTGTTGTGTTCTAGGGTGCCCCCCTGCCCCCGTATATAAAGGAGCAAGGGGGGAGGTGGCCGGCCAGGAGGAGGGTGTGCCAAGGGGGGAGTCCTACTCCCACCGGGAGTAGGACTCCTCCTTTCCTTGTTGGAGTAGGAGAGAAGGAAAGAGTGGGAGAGGGAGAAGGAAAAGGGGCTGCACCCCTTGTCCAATTCGGACCACAGGGGGGGCGCGCGCCTCCTTCCTTTTGGCCTCTCTCCTCTATTCCCGTATGGCCCAATAACGGCCATATACTCCCCGACGAATTGCCGTAACTCTCCGGTACTCCGAAAAATATCCGAATCACTCGGAACCTTTCCGATGTCCGAATATAGTCGTCCAATATATCGATCTTTACGTCTCGACCATTTTGAGACTCCTCGTCATGTCCCCGATCTCATCTGGAACTCCAAACTACCTTTGGTACATGAAAACACTTAACTCATAATATAAATCGTGATCGAACTTTAAGCGTGCGGACCCTACGGGTTCGAGAACTATGTAGACATGACCGCGACACATCTTCGGTCAATAACCAATAGCGGAACTTGGATGCTCATATTGGCTCCCACATATTCAACAAAGATCTTTATCGGTCAAACCGCATAACAACATACATTGTTCCTTTTGTCATCGGTATGTTACTTGCCTGAGATTCGATCGTTGGTATCTCAATACCTAGTTCAATCTCGTTACCGGCAAGTCTCTTTACTCGTTATGTAATGCATCATCCCGCAACTAACTCATTAGTCACATTGCTTGCAAGGCTTATAGTGATGTGCTTTATCAAGAGGGCCCAGAGATACCTCTCTGACAATCGAAGTGACAAATCCTAATGTCGAAATACGGCAACTCAACAAGTACCTTCGGAGACACCTATAGAGCTCAGTTATAATCACCCAGTTACGTTGTGATGTTTGGTAGCACACAAAGTGTTCCTCCGGTAAACGAGAGTTGCATAATCTCATAGTCATAGGAACATGTATAAGTCATGAAGAAAGCAATAGCGACATACTAAATGATCAAGTGCTAAGCTAAAGGAATGGGTGAAGTCAATCACATCATTCTCCTAATGATGTGATCCCGTTAATCAAATGACAATTCATGTCTATGGCTAGGAAACTTAACCATCTTTGATTCAACGAGCTAGTCAAGTAGAGGCATACTAGTGACACTAAGTTTGTCTATGTATTCACACATGTACTAAGTTTCCGGTTAATACAATTCTAGCATGAATAATAAACATTTATCATGAAATAAGGAAATAAATAATAACTTTATTATTGCCTCTAGGGAATATTTCCTTCAGTCTCCCACTTGCACTAGAGTCAATAACCTAGTTCACATCATCATGTGATTTAACATCAATAGTTCACATCGTCATGTGACCAACACCCAAAGGGTATACTAGAGTCAATAATCTAGTTTGCGTCGCTATGTGATTAACACCCAAAGAGTACTAAGGTATGATCATGTTTTGCTCGTGAGAGAAGTTTAGTCAACGTGTCTGTCACATTCAGAGCAGTATGTATTTTGCAATTATTCTACATCTACAATGCTCTGCACGAAGCTACTCTAGCTAATTGCTCCCACTTTCAATATGTATCTAGATTGAGACTTGGAGTCATCTGGATCGGTGTAAAAGCTTGCACCGATGTAACTCTTTACGACGGGCTCTTTTATCACCTCCATAATTGAGAAATATTTCCTTAGTCTTCACTAAGGATATTCTTGACTGTTGTCCAGTGATCTACTCTTAGATCAAAATTGTACTCCCTTGCCAAACTCAGAGCAAGGTATACAATAGGTCTGATATACAACATTGCATACTTTATAGAACCTATGACTGAGGCATAGGGAATGACTTTTCATTCTCTTTCTATTTCCTGCCATAGTCGGGTTTTGGGTCTTACTCCACTTCACACCTTGCAAAACAGGCAAGAACTCCTTCTTTGATTGTTCTGTTTTGAACTACTTCAAAATCTTATCAAGGTATGTATTCATTGAAAAATCTCATCAAGCGTCTTGATCTATCTCTATAGATCTTGATGCTCAATGTGTAAGCAGCTTCACCAAGGTCTTTCTTTGAAAAACTCTTATTCAAGTATCCTTTTATGTTATCCAAAATTTCTTTATCATTTCCAATCAACAATATGTCATCTACATATAGTTTTAGAAAATGCTACAGAGCTCCCACTCACTTTCTTGTAAATACAGGCTTCTCCAAAAGTCTGTATAAAACCATATGCTTTGATCAACTCATCAAAGCGTATATTCCAACTCCGAGATGCTTGCACCAGTCCATAGATAGATCATTGGAGCTTGCACACTTTGTTAGCACCTTTAGGATTGACAAAACCTTCTAGTTGCATCATATACAACTCTTGTTTAACAAATCCATTAAGGAATGCAGTTTTGACATCCATTTGCCATATTTCATAAAATGTGGCAATTGCTAACATGATTCGGACAGACTTAAGCATCGATACGAGTGAGAAAATCTCATCATATTCAACACCATGAACTTGTCGAAAAACTTTTTGCGACAAGTCGAGCTTTGTAGATAGTAACACTACTATCAGCGTCCGTCTTCCTCTTGAAGATCCATTTATTCTTAATGACTCACCGATCATCGGGCAAGTCAATCAAAGTCCATACTTTGTTCTCATACATGGATCCCATCTCAGATTTGATGGCCTCAAGCCATTTCACGGCATCTGGGCTCATCATTGCTTTCTGATAGTTCGTAGGTTTATCATGGTCTTGTAACATGACTTCCAAAATAGGATTACCATACCACACTAGTGCGGACTGTACTCTCGAAGACCCACGAGGTTCCGTAGAAACTTGGTTTGAAGTTTCATGATCATCATCATTAGCTTCCTCACTAATTGGTGTAGCAATCACTAGAACTGATTTCTGTGATGAACTACTTTCCAATTCGGGAGAAGGTACAATTACCTCATCAAGTTCTACTTTCCTCCCACTCACTTCTTTCAAGAGAAACTCCTTTTCTAGAAAGGATCCATTTTAGCAACGAATATCTTGCATTTGGATCTGTGATAGAAGGTGTACCCAACAGTTTCCTTTGGGTATTCTATGAAGACGCACTTCTCCGATTTGGGTTCGGGCTTATCAGGTTGAAATTTTTTCACATAAGCATTGCAGCCCCAAACTTTAAGAAACGGCAACTTTGGTTTCTTGTCAAACCACAGTTCATAAGGCGTCGTCTCAACGGATTTTGATGGTGCCCTATTTAAAGTGAATGCAGCTGTCTCTAATGCATAACCCCAAAACAATAGTGGTAAATCGGTAAGATACATCATAGATCGCACCATATCCAATAAAGTGTGGTTACGACGTTCGGACACACCATTACGCTGTGGTGTTCCAGGTGGCGTGAGTTGTGAAACTATTCCACATTGTTTTATATGAAGGCCAAACTCGTAACTCAAATATTCTCCTCCATAATCAGATCGTAGAAACTTTTATTTTCTTGTTACGATGATTCTCCACTCTGAAATTCTTTGAACTTTTCAAATGTTTCAGACTTGTGTTTCATTAAGTAGATATACCCATATCTGCTCAAATCATCTCTGAAGGTCAGAAAACAACGATACTCGCCACGAGCATCAATACTCATCGGACCGCATACATCGGTATGTATTATTTCCAATAAGTTATTAGCTCGTTCCATTGTTCCGGAGAACGGAGTTTTAGTCATCTGGCCCATAAGGCACAGTTCGCAAGCATCAAATGATTCATAATCAAGTGATTCCAAAAGTCCATCTTTATGGAGTTTCTTCATGCGCTTTACACCGATATGATCCAAACGCCAGTGCCACAAATAAGTTGCACTATCATTGTCAACTTTGCATCTTTTGGCATCAATATTATGAATATGTGTATCACTACGATCGAGATCCAACAAACTATTTTCATTGGGTGTATGACCATCGAAGGTTTTATTCATGTAAATAGAACAACAATTATTCTCTGACTTTAAATGAATAACCGTATTTGCAATAAACATGATCAAATCATATTCATGCTTAATGCAAACGCCAAATAACATTTATTTAGGTTGAACACTAATCCCGAAAGTATAGGGAGTGTGCGATGATGATCATATCAATCTTGGAACCACTTCCAACACACATCATCACTTCACCCTCAACTAGTCTCTGTTTATTCTGTAACTTCTTGTTTCGAGTTACTAAACTTAGCAATCGAACAAGTATCAAATACTCAGGGGCTACTATAAACACTAGTAAGGTACACATCAATAACCTGTATATCTAATATACCCTTGTTCACTTTGCCATCCTTCTTATCTACCAAATATTCAGGGCATTTCCGCTTCCATTGACCATTTCCTTTACAGTAGAAGCACTCAGTTTTAGGCTTTGGTTCAGCTTTGGGCTTCTTCGCGGGAGTGACAACTTGCTTGTCATTCTACTTGAAGTTCCCTTTCTTTCCCTTTGCCCTTTTCTTGAAACTAGTGGTCTTGTCAATCATCAACACTTGATGCTCTTTCTTGATTTCTACCTTCGTCGATTTTCAACATCACGAAGAGCTCGGGAATCATTTTCGTCATCCCTTGCATACTATAGTTCATCATGAAGTTCTAGTAACTTGGTGATGGTGACTAGAGAACTCAGTCAATCACTATCTTATCTGGAAGATTAACTCCCACTTGATTCAAGCGATTGTAGTACCCAGACAATCTGAGCACATGCTCACTAGTTGATCAATTCTCCTCCATCTTTTAGCTATAGAACTTGTTGGAGACTTCATATCTCTCAACTCAGGTATTTGCTTGAAATATTAACTTCAACTCCTGGAACATCTCATATGGCCCATGACGTTCAAAATGTCTTTGAAGTCCCGATTCTAAGCCGTTAAGCATGGTGCACTAAACTATCAAGTAGTTATCATATTGAGCTAGCCAAACGTTCATAACGTCTACATATGCTCTTGCAATAGGTCTGTCACCTAGCGGTGCATCAAGAACATAATTCTTCTGTGCAGCAATGAGGATAAACCTTAGATCACGGATCTAATCCGCATCATTTTTACTAACATCTTTCAACATAGTTTTTCTCTAGGAACATATCAAAAATAAACATAGGAAAGCAACAACGCGAGCTATTGATCTACAACATAATTTGCAAAATACTATCAGGACTAAGTTCATCATAAATTAAAGTTCAATTTAATCATATTACTTAAGAACTCCCACTTAGATAGACATCCCTCTGGTCATCTAAGTGACCACGTGATCCAAATCAACTAAACCATGTCCGATCATCACGTGAGATGGAGTAGTTTTCAATGGTGAACATCACTATGTTGATCATATCTACTATATGATTCACGCTCGACCTTTCGGTCTCAGTGTTCCGAGGCCATATCTGTATATGCTAGGCTCGTCAAGTTTAACCTGAGTATTCCGCGTGTGCAACTGTTTTGCACCCGTTGTATTTGAACGTAGAGCCTATCACACCCGATCATCACGTGGTGTCTCGGCACGAAGAACTTTCCCAACGGTGCATACTCAGGGAGAACACTTATACCTTGAAATTTAGTGAGAGATCATCTTATAATGCTACCGTCAATCAAAGCAAAATAAGATGCATAAAGGATAAACATCACATGCAATCAATATAAGTGAGATATGGCCATCATCATCTTGTGCTTGTGATCTCCATCTCCAAAGCACCGTCATGATCACCACCGTCACAGGCGCGACACCATGATCTCCATCGTAGCATCGTTCTCGTTTCGCCAGCTATTGCGTCTATGACTATCGCTACCGTTTAGTGATAAAGTAAAGCAATTATAGGGCGATTGCATTGCATACAATAAAACGACTACCATATGGCTCCTGCCAGTTGCCGATAACTCGGTTACAAAACATGATCATCTCATACAATAAAACATAGCATCACGTCTTGACCATATCACATCACAACATGCCCTGCAAAAACAAGTTAGACGTCCTCTACTTTGTTGTTGCAAGTTTTACGTGGCTGCTATGGGCTGAGCAAGAACCGTTCTTACCTACGCATCAAAACCACAACGATAGTTCGTCAAGTTAGTGTTGTTTTAACCTTCTCAAGGACCGAGCATAGCCACACTCAGTTCAACTAAAGTTGGAGAAACTGACACCCGCCAGCCACCTATATGCAAAGCACATCGGTAGAACCAGTCTCGCGTAAGCGTACGCGTAATGTCGGTCCGGAACGCTTCATCCAACAATACCGCCGAACCAAAGTATGACATGCTGGTAAGCAGTATGACTTGTATCGCCCACAACTCACTTGTGTTTTACTCGTGCATATAATATCTACGCATAAAACCAGGCTCGGATGCCACTGTTGGGGAACGTAGTAATTTCAAAAAAAATCCTATGCACACGCAAGATCATGGTGATGCATAGCAACGAGAGGGGAGAGTGTTGTCCACGTACCCTCGTAGACCGAAAGCGGAAGCGTTAGCACAACGCGGTTGATGTAGTCGTACGTCTTCACGATTCGACCGATCAAGTACCGAACGCACGGCACCTCCTAGTTCAGCACACGTTCAGCTCGATGACGTCCCTCGAACTCCGATCCAGCCGAGCTTTGAGGGAGAGTTCCGTCAGCACGACAGCATGGTGATGATGATGATGTTCTACCTACGCAGGGCTTCGCCTAAGCACCGCTACGATATTATCGAGGTGGATTATGGTGGAGGGGGGCACCGCACATGGCTAATAGATCTCAAGGATCAATTGTTGTGTTCTAGGGTGCCCCCCTGCCCCCGTATATAAAGGAGCAAGGGGGGAGGCGGCCGGCCAAGGAGGAGGGCGCGCCAAGGGGGGAGTCCTACTCCCACCGGGAGTAGGACTCTTCCTTTCCTTGTTGGAGTAGGAGAGAAGGAAAGAGGGGGAGAGGGAGAAGGAAAAGGGGGTTGCACCCCTTGTCCAATTCGGACCAGAGGGGGGACGCGCGCCTCCTTCCTTTTGGCCTCTCTCCTCTATTCCCGTATGGCCCAATAAGGCCCATATGCTCACCGGCGAATTCCCGTAACTCTCCGGTACTCCGAAAAATACCCGAATCACTCGGAACCTTCCCGATGTCCGAATATAGTCGTCCAATGTATCGATCTTTACGTATCAACCATTTCGAGACTCCTCGTCATGTCCCCGATCTCATCCGGGACTCCGAACTACCTTTGGTACATCAAAACACATAACGCATAATATAAATCGTCATCGAACTTTAAGCGTGCGAACCCTACGGGTTCGAGAACTATGTATACATGACCGCGACACGTCTCCGGTCAATAATCAATAGCGGAACCTGGATGCTCATATTGGCTCCCACATATTCTATGAAGATCTTTATCGGTCAAACCGCATAACAACATACGTTGTTCCTATTGTCATCGGTATGTTACTTGCCCGAGATTCGATCGTCGATATCTCAATACCTAGTTTAATGTCGTTACCGGCAAGTCTCTTTACTCGTTATGTAATGCATCATCCCGCAACTAACTCATTAGTCACATTGCTTTCAAGGCTTATAGTGATTTGCATTACCGAGAGGGCCCAGAGATACCTCTCCGACAATAGGAGTGACAAATCCTAATGTCGAAATATGCCAACTCAACAAGTACCTTTCTAGACACCTATAGAGCTCCTTTATAATCACCCAGTTACGTTGTGACGTTTGGTATCACACAAAGTGTTCCTCCGGTAAACGGGAGTTGCATAATCTCATAGTTATAGGAACATGTATAAGTCATGAAGAAAGCAATAGCAACATACTAAATGATCAAGTGCTAAGCTAACGGAATGGGTCAAGTCAATCACATCATTCTCCTAATGATGTGATCCCGTTAATCAAATGACAACTCATGTCTATGGCTAGGTAACTTAACCATGTTTGATTCAACGAGCTAGTCAAGTAGAGGCATACTAGTGACACTACGTTTGTCTATGTATTCAGACATGTACTAAGTTTCAGGTTAATACAATTCTAGCATGAATAATAAACAATTATCATGAAATGAGGAAATAAATAATAACTTTATTATTGCCTCTAGGGCATATTTCCTTCACCAGAATGGTTCGAAGGTGAAGATCGATATACTGGACGAAGGGTATTGGAGTCCGGAATTGTTCCGGGGGTACCGGGTGACGACCAGCGTGTCCGAAAGGGGTTTCGGAGGCCCCGACAAGCGTTGGGGGGCCTTATGGGCCAAGGTAAGGGGGAACATCAGCCCACTAAGGGGCTTAGCGCCCCTCCCACCCCATCTCATGTAACTTGGAGAGGTGGGGGCGCCTCCCCTAGGGGAAGCCACCCCTCCCGGCTTGGGGGGCAAGTTTCCTAGGGGTGGGGGCGCCCAAACCCATCTAGGGTTTCCCCTGTGGCCGCCGCCCCTCCCCTAGGGAAACCCTAGGGCACCTCCTCCTTCCCCCTTCCCCCTATATATAGTGAGGGAGAGAGAGGGCAGCCGCACCCCTTCCCTGGCGCAGCCCTCTCCCTCCTCCAACACCTCCTCCTCCTCCGTAGTGCTTGGCGAACCCCTGCAGGAGAACCACAAGCTCCACCACCACGCCGTCGTGCTGCCGGAGCTCTCCCTCAACTTCTCCTCTCCCCTTGCTAGATCAAGAAGGAGGAGACGTCCCCGGGATGTACGTGTGTTGAACGCGGAGGCGCCGTCCGTTTGGCGCTAGATCGGATCTTCCGTGATTTGAATCGCTGCGAGTACGACTCCATCAACTGCGTTCTTGTAATGCTTCCGCTTAGCGATCTTCAAGGGTATGAAGATGCTCTCCCTACTCTCTCTCGTTGCTAGCATCTCCTAGATTGATCTTGGTGAAACGTAGGAAATTTTTGAATTATTAGAACATTCCCCAACAGTGGCATCATGAGCTAGGTCTATGCGTAGATTCTATGCACGAGTAGAACACAAGTAGTTGTGGGCGTTGGTTTGTTCAATATGCTTACCGTTACTAGTCTTATCTTGATTTGGCGGCATTGTGGGATGAAGCGGCCCGGACCGACCTTACACGTACGCTTACGTGAGACGGGTTCCACCGACTGACATGCACTTGTTGCATAAGGTGGCTAGCGGGTGTCTGTCTCTCCCACTTTAGTCGGGTCGGATTCGATGAAAAGGGTCCTTATGAAGGGTAAATAGAAATTGGCATATCACCTTTGTGGCTTTTTCATAGGTAAGAAACGTTCTTGCTAGAAACCCATAGCAGCCACGTAAAACATGCAACAACAATTAGAGGACGTCTAACTTGTTTTTGCAGGGTATGCTATGTGATGTGATATGGCCAAAAGAATGTGATGAATGATATATGTGATGTATGAGATTGATCATGTTCTTGTAATAGGAATCACGACTTGCATGTCGATGAGTATGACAACCGGCAGGAGCCATAGGAGTTGTCTTAATTTATTGTATGACCTGCGTGTCATTGAGAACGCCATGTAATTACTTTACTTTATTGCTAACCGTTAGCCATAGTAGTAGAAGTAATAGTTGGCGAGACAACTTCATTAAGACACGATGATGGGGATCATGATGATGGAGATCATGGTGTCATGCCGGTGACGAAGGTGATCATGCCGCGCCTCAAAGATGAAGATCGAAGGCGCAAGATGATATTGGCCATATCATGTCACTTTATGATTTGCATATGATGTTTGTCATGTTTACATCTTATTTGCTTAGAACGACGGCAACATAAATAATATGATTCCTCACTAAAATTTCAAGAAAGTGTTCCCCCTAACTGTGCACCGTTGCGAAAGTTCATTGTTCTGAAGCACCACATGATGATCTGTGTGATAGATTCTAACGTTCGCATACAACGGGTGTAAGCCAGATTTACACACGCGAAACACTTAGGTTGACTTGACGAGCCTAGCATGTACATACATGGCCTTGGAACACAAGAGACCGAAAGGTCAAACATGAATCGTATAGTAGATACGATCAACATGAAGATGTTCACCGATGATGACTAGTCCGTCTCACGTGATGATCGGACACGGCCTAGTTGACTCGGATCATGTATCACTTAGATGACTAGAGGGATGTCTATATAAGTGGGAGTTCATTAAATAATCAGATGAACTTAATTATCATGAACATAGTCAAAAGGTCTTTGCAAATTATGTTGTAGCTTACGCTTTAGTTCTACTGTTTAAGATATGTTCCTAGAGAAAATTTAGTTGAAAGTTGATAGTATCAATTATGCGGACTAGGTCCGTAAACTGAGGATTGTCCTCATTGCTGCGCAGAAGGATTATGTCCTTAATGCACCGCTCGGTGTGCTGAACCTCGAGCATTGTCTGTGGATGTTGCGAACATCTGACATACACGTTTTGATGACTACGTGATAGTTCAGTGCGTAATGTTAAATGGTTTAGAATTGAGGCACCGAAGACATTTTGAAATGTCGCGGAACATATGAGATGTTCCAAGAGCTGAAATTGGGACTTCAGGCTCATGCCCACGTCAAGAGGTGTGAGACCTCCGACAAGTTTCTTAAGCCTGCAAACTAAGGGAGAAAAGCTCAATCGTTGAGCATGTGCTCAGATTGTCTGAGTACTACAATCGCTTGAATCGAGTGGGAGTTATCTTCCAGATGAGATAGTGATGGTTCTCCAAAGTCACTGCCACCAAGCTACTAGAGCTTCGTGATGAACTATAACATATCGGGGATAGATATGATGATCCTTGAGCTATTCGCGATGTTTGACACCACAAAAGTAGAAATCAAGTAGGAGCATCAATTGTTG
Source organism: Triticum dicoccoides (assembly GCF_002162155.2). Lineage (NCBI taxonomy): Eukaryota > Viridiplantae > Streptophyta > Magnoliopsida > Poales > Poaceae > Triticum > Triticum dicoccoides. The sequence goes on from NC_041383.1 coordinate 713,456,558, forward strand.
ATGGTTAGTAAAATCACTAGTTTCAAGAAGGGCAAGGGCAAGAAGGGATACTTCATGAAACGGCAAATCAGTTGCTGCTCTAGTGAAGCAACTCAAGGTTGACCCCAAACCCGAGACTAAGTGCTTCTGAAATGAGGGGAACGGTCACTGAAGCAGAACTACCCTAGATACTTGGTAGATGAGAAGGCTGGCAAGGTCGACAGAAGTATATTGTATACATTATATTAATGTGTACTTTACTAGTACTCCTAGTAGCACCAGGGTATTAGATACCGGTTCGGTTGCTAAGTGTTAGTAACTCGAAATAAAAGTTGCGTAATAAACGGAGACTAGCTAAAGGTGAGATGACGATATGTGTTGGAAGTGTTTCCAAGGTTGATGTGATCAAGCATCACATGCTCCCTCTACCATCGAGATTGATGTTAAACCTAAATAATTGTTATTTGGTGTTTGCATTGAGCATGGACATGATTGGATTATGTTTATTGCAATACGGTTATTCATTTAAGGAGAATAATGGTTACTCTGTTTATTTGAATAATACCTTCAATGGTCTTGCACCTAAAATGAATGGTTTATTGATTCTCGATCGCAGTGATACACATGTTCATGCCAAAAGATATAAGATAGTAATGATAGCACCACATACTTGTGGCACTGCCATTTGAGTCATATTGGTATAAAACGCATGAAGAAGCTCCATGTTGATGGATCTTTAGACTCACTCGTTTTTGAAAAGATTGAGACATGCGAACCATGTCTATTGGTATATATGCATGAAGAAACTCCATGCAGATGGATCGTTTGGACTCACTTGATTTTGAATCACTTGAGACATGCAAATCATACCACATGGGCAAGATGACTGAAAGGCCTCGTTTTCAGTGAGATGGAACAAAAGAGCAACTTGTTGGAAGTAATACATTTGATGTGTGCAATCCAATGAGTGCTGAGGCACGCAGTGAATATCGTTATGCTCTTACTTCACAGATGATTTGAGTAGATTATAAGTATATTTACTTGATGAAACACAAGTCTGAAATATTGAAAGGTTCAAGTAATTTCAGAGTGAAGTTGAAGATCATCGTGACAAGAGGATAAAATGTCTATGATATGATCATAGAGATAAATATCTGAGTTATGAGTTTGGTACACAATTAAGACATTGTGGAAATTGTTTCACGACTAATACTGCCTGGAACACCATAGTGTGATGGTGTGTCCGAACATCATAGCTGCACCCTATTGGATATTGTGCATACCATGATGTCTCTTATCGAATTAGCACTATCGTTTATGGGTTAGGCATTAGACAACCGCATTCACTTTAAATAGGGCACCACGTAATTCCGTTGAGATGAAACCGTATGAACTATGGTTTAGAGAAACCTAAGTTGTAATTTCTTAAAAGTTTGGGGCTGCAGCGCTTATCTGAAAAGTTTTTGCCTGATAAGCTCGAACCCAAAGCGGATAAATGCATCTTCATAGGACACCCAAAATAGTTGGGTATACCTCCTATTTCAGATCCGGAAGCAAAAGTGATTGTTTCTATAAACGGGTCCTTTTTCGAGGAAAAGTTTCTCTCGAAAGAATTGAGTGGGAGGATGGTGGAGACTTGATAAGGTTATTAAACCGTCACTTCAACTAGTGTGCAGCAGGGCATGGGAAGTTGTTCCTGTGGCGCCTACACCAACTGAAGTGGAAGCTGATGATAGTGATCATGAAACTTCGGATCAAGTCACTAGCAAACCTTGTAGGTCGACAAGGACGCGTACTACTTCATAGTGGTACAGTAATCCTGTCTTGGAAGTCATGTTGCTAGACAACAATGAACCTACGAGCTATGGAGAAGTGATGGTGGGCCCGGATTCCGACGAATGGCTCGACGCCATAAATTCCGAGAGGATCCATGTATGAAAACAAAGTATAGACTTTGGAAGAACTCCTTGATGGTCGTAAGGCTGTTGGGTATAGATGGATTTTAAAAGGGAAGACGGACAATGATGGTACGTATCACCATTAAGAAACTCGACTTGTCGTTAAGATGTTTTCCGACAAGTTCAAGGAGTTGACTATGATGAGACTTTATCACTCGTAGCGATGTTAAGAGTCTATTGGAATTATATTAACAGTTACTGCATTATTTATGAAATCTTGCAGATAGGATGTCAAAACATTGTTTCCTCGACGATTTTCTTGAGGAAAGGTTGTATGTGATACAACCAGAAGGTTTTGTCAATCCTGAAAGATGCTAACCAGCATGCAAAGCTCCAGTAATCCTTCTAAGGACTGGACTAAGCATCTCGGAGTTGGAATATACGCTTTGATGAGATGATCACAGATTTTGGGTTTATACAAAGTTTATGAGAAACTTGTATTTCCAAAGAAGTGAGTGGGAGCACTATAGAATTTCTGATGAGTATATGTTGTTAACATATTGTTGATCATAAATGATGTAGAATTTCTGGAAAGCATATAGGGTTATTTGAAAAGTGTTTTTCAATGGAAAACCTGGATTAAGCTACTTGAACATTGAGCATCAAGATCTATAAGCATAGATCAAAACGCTTAATAGTACTTTCAAATGAATACATACCGTGACAAGATTTTGAAGGAGTTCAAAATAGATCGGCAAAGAAGGAGTTCTTGGCTATGTTATAAGGTGTGAGTATTGAGTAAGACTCAAGACCTGACCACGGCAGAAGAGAGAGAAAGGACGAAGGTTGTCCCCTATTCTTTAGACGTAGGCTCTATAGTATGCTATGTTGTGTACCGCACCTGAAGTGTGCCTTGCCATGAGTCAGTCAAGGGGTACAAGAGTGATCTAGCAATGGATCACAGGACAACGGTCATAGTTATCCTTAGTAACTAGTGGACTAAGGAATTTTTCTCGATTATGGAGGTGGTAAAAGAGTTCGTCGTAAAGGGTTACGTCGATGCAAACTTTGACACTAATCCGGATGACTCTTAGTAGTAAACCGGATTTATATAGTAGAACAGTTATTTGGAATAGTTCCAAATAGCGCGTGGTAGCTGCATCTACAAGATGACATGAAGATTTGTAAAACACACACGGATCTGAAAGGTTCAGACCCGTTGACTAATAACCTCTCTCACAAGCAAGATATGATCAAACCCCATGGGTGTTGGATTCATTACAATCACATAGTGATGTGAACTAGATTATTGACTCTAGTGCAGGTGGGAGACTGTTGGAAATATGCCCTAGAGGCAATAATAAAATGGTTATTATTGTATTTCCTTGTTCAAGATAATTGTCTATTGTTCATGCTATAATTGTATTAACTAGAAACCGTAATACATGTGTGAATACATAGACCACAACATGTCCCTAGAGAGTCTCTAGTTGACTAGCTCGTTGATTAATAGATGGTTATGGTTTCCTAACCATGGATATTGGATGTCATTGATAACGGGGTCACATTATTAGGAGAATGATGTGATGGACAAGACCCAATCCTAAGCATAGCACAAGATTGTGTAGTTCGTTTGCTAAGAGCTTTTCTAATGTCAAGTATCATTTCCTTAGACCATGAGATTGTGCAACTCCCGGATACCGTAGGAATGCTTTGGGTGTACCAAATGTCACAACGTAACTGGGTGGCTATAAAGGTGCACTACAGGTATCTCCGAAAGTGTCTGTTGGGTTGGCACGAATCGAGACTAGGATTTGTCACTCCGTATGACGGAGAGGTATCTTTGGGTCCACTCGGTAATGCATCATCATAATGAGCTCAATGTGACTAAGGAGTTAGTCATGGGATCATGCGTTATGGAACGAGTAAAGAGACTTGCAGGTAACGAGATTGAACGAGGTATTGGGATACCGACGATCGAATCTCGGGCAAGTAACATACCGGTGGACAAAGGGAACTGTATACGGGATTGATTGAATCCCCGACACCGTGGTTCATCCGATGAGATCATCGTGGAACATGTGGGAGCCAACATGGGTATCCAGATCCTGCTGTTGGTTATTGGCCGGAGAACATCTCGGTCATGTCTGCATGGTTCCCGAACCCGTAGGGTCTACACACTTAAGGTTCGGTTATGCTAGAGTTGTTATGGGAAATTGTATATGGTTACTGAAGGTTGTTCGGAGTCCCGAATGAGATCCCGGACTTCAGAGGAGTTCCGAAATGGTCCGGAGGTGAAGATCAATATATTGGACGAAGGGTATTGGAGTCCGGAATTGTTCCGGGGTTACCAGGTGACGACCAGCGTGTCAGAAATGGGTTTCGGAGGCCCCGACAAGCGTTGGGGGGGCCTTATGGGCCAAGGGGAGGGGGCACATCAGCCCACTAAGGGGCTGAGCGCCCCTCCCACCCCATCTCACGTAACTTGGAGAGGTGGGGGCGCCACCCCTAGGGCAGCCACCCCTCCCGCCTTGGGGGGCAAGTTTCCTAGGGGTGGGGCGCCCAAACCCATCTAGGGTTTCCCCTGCGGCCGTCGCCCCTCCCCTAGGGAAACCCTAGGGTGCCTCCTCCTTACCCCTTCCCCCTATATATAGTGAGGGAGAGAGAGGGCAGCCGCACCCCTTCCCTGGCGCAGCCCTCTCCCTCCTCCAACACCTCCTCCTCCTCTGTAGTGCTTGGCGAAGCCCTGCAGGAGAACCACAAGCTCCACCACCACGCCATCGTGCTGCTGGAGCTCTCCCTCAACTTCTCCTCTCCCCTTGCTAGATCAAGAAGGAGGATACGTCCCCGGGTTGTATGTGTGTTGAACGCGGAGGCGCCGTCCGTTCGGCGCTAGATCGGATCTTCCGCGATTTGAATCGCTGCGAGTACGACTCCATCAACCGCGTTCTTGTAACTCTTCCGCTTAGCGATCTTCAAGGGTATGAAGATGCTCTCCCTACTCTCTCTCGTTGCTAACATCTCCTAGATTGATCTTGGTGACACGTAGGAAAATTTTGAATTATTACTATGTTCCCCAACAGATGACCCTCAAGACCTCCTCACGAAGATGAACTACCACCACTTGTATCATCCTTTGTTGGATTCGGATCTTGTATCACTTTGAGTTTCGAGGATCTAGCATATGTGTGACTTTATTCTCGTTGGTTGAGTGTTTTCTCTTGTGTTTCCCCTTGTTTTCCCAATCGTTTCCCCCTTGTGTTCTTCATGTTCTTGGTCGGATTTCCTCCAAACATGAAAGATCGGGCGTCTAGGGTTCTACCCTACATCATTGAGCTTCAGAACAGATAAAAGATTATGAGTCACCGAGGGAACCCGCAAAACGTTATGAAGATGGAGCTGCCTAGAGGGATGACTAGTTAAAAGAGATGCTTGGCCAATGTGAGAGATGGGCATACCTACACCATTGGCGGTGACCTGATTGTGCCTGTATTAGGGCTGGTAGGTGGAGAGTTTGTTGAGATTGTTCATCATGTGATATGTGGCGCCGGTGTCCATGTACCAGGCTGGATCAACAGAATAGGACAGCGTGTACCCCTGCTCGATGCGTGGGTCCTTGCCCTTGGCGAAGATGTGGGCAGTCGAGGCGCCGGCGATGTGGACAATCCGGGCGGCGGCGATGTGGGCAGCCAGGGCGGCGGCGGGGGGACCAAAGTCTGCCATCGCAAATTGGCGCTCGTTGCCCTTGTCGTTGTTGCCGATGCCAAGGAAGCTCCTCTGAAAGCGGCGGCGACACTTGGAGGCGACATGGCGTTCATGACCACATAGCTGGCATACCACCCTAGTGTTAGGGCCCCCACCCAGGGTCGATGCAGGGGGCGGGGCGGGCTTGCCATATAAAAGGGCAGAGGGACGCTGGCTGCGAGAAGACTAGAAGGTTGCCGGCTGTGAGGTGATGGTGGAGGAGGAGCGACGAGCCTCGACGCGTTGCTCAGTGAAGAGAAGTCGTCAATAGAGCTCGTGCGGGGGCATCGCTAGCTTGGCATTGTGAACAGCCTCGGCGAGATTGTCATAGTCGGCGTCGAGGCCTTTGATGACAAAGCCAGCAAACTCCTCGTCGCTGAGCGGCCGACCGATAGGTGAGTGTGTCTGCGAGCACCTTCATCTTGTTGAAGTAGGTCGTGGAGGAGTCCAACTTCTCAATGTCGGTGAGCTCGCTGCAAAGAGCCATCGAGCGGGAGGTAGAGACCTGGGCAAAGGCGTGCTCCAGGGTCGTCCAGGCGTCCAGGGAGGTGGCGGCGAAGAGACAGAGACCGGCGACCCCATCGCCGAGGGAGCCCTGGATGGCAGAGAAGATCGCTTGGTCCTGCTGCACCCACATATGGTGTTCCGGATTAATGGTCGGTCCGTGTATGGTAGGGATGACCTGCGGAGGATACGGTAGCAAACCATCCATGAACCCTAGGAGAGACCGGCTGCAGAGCAGCGGTAGAACCTTGGCGTGCCAAAACAGGTAGTTGTCCGGCGTGAGTATGATGGCGATCAAGTTGTTGAAGTGAAACGGCCCGGTGGGCATGATGACGCCAGCAGCAGGGGTGGCTGTCGACGGAGCCGCGACAGGAACCACAGCCACGACCGATGCCGCGGGTGGCGGCGCGGGAACGGTCGTGAGCGAGGCCGCGGCTGGCTCCGCGGGCAGCGCCTCCCCCGAGGTCGCTGGGATGATGTCGAGTGTCGAGGTGGATCCAGAAGGGGTCCATCGTGGGTGGAGGCGGCGAGACTGGTGCTAAGGCCGTCACAGGCGGTGACAGCGGGATCGGCGCTGAAAACATGGAGCCGACGGCGGTGGTGCCGAAGAACTGAGCTACCGACAGAGCCAGGGGCGAGGTGGGAGGTTGAGGAGGGCGACAAGCGATGCGGGGATTGACACGGAGCTGGCGGCGCCCGAAGCAGAAGCGGTCATGGCGCCGACGGTAATAGCCCTAGGGTTTAGGGTTTTGGTGATGCGGTGGCGACGGGTTGGAGTAGAGGACCTAGGTTAGACTCGATACCATGTAAAACGTAGGTTCTGAGGGAACTGGCTCAACCCTCTATGGGGTGGCCTATCACATATATATATATATATATAATGGTGTCATACAAGTCCTATACCAATATGGTATGGATTACACAATAAGGCTACAATACGAAGTCTAACACACCCCCTCACTGACGGCACTCATCTCTGTTTTAGACAACAAGACAGCATCCCTGGCCACCATCACCGACGAGCTTCGCCAATTGTTCTGCCCTGATTGGGATTGCATGGTCACCCCACTCTTCAACCGGTTGTTCACGCTAGTCTTCCCCGACCCGATGAGCCTCTGCTATGGGACACATAGTGCGGAGCTCACGCTGGCGCTCAACAAGCTGACTATCAACATCTCGGTTCCTAAGGTGGATCCACTGGCTGTGGCCATCCTTGAGACGGCGTGGGTCCGCAATCTCCCTCCAAATGCCAAGTCGACAAGGGTGATTCGGAATATGTGGCAGATCCTTGGCAAGATCGTGGTGATGGACGTGCTCTCTCTTGTCAAGGGCGATGTGGTGAGGGTAAAGGTGAAGACCACTGATGCATCCGAGCTCCAAACAACAGTTAGAGCCTTCTTCAATGACATTAGCTACGATTTGCGGATCTCGATGGAGGGAGTGGACTGTGGGGATGCTCGATGACCGGAGGACCAGAGGACAAATTTAGTAAAATTTTGAAAAATATTCTACTTTACGTGAGTCGTCGTCCCTAGCACCGTCCTTGGCACGCCCTGGACCTCCCTCGGTGGTGGAATTAGTGCCCCACCAACCAAGCCCTGGAATGGAGGGGCTCAAGGAGGAGGATTCCCCAGAGGAGCGTCACAAGGGCTCTGGTGAGCGAGGGGATGGAGAGCATCAATAGCACAAATAGAGTTGCCGAGGCAGACTCTCCATGGAGCATGAAGAGTTGTTTTAGCCCCTACTAGGCGTCGGACCCGATGGAGGCGACGGTGGACTCGCGGTCATCATCGTAGTAGGGAGTGGAAGGAGTGGACCCGGTATCAGATAGATGCCCTACGCATCGATGTTGATCCCTCCGCCTTTGTGGCCGGCTCCTCAGTGGGGCTGTCATGGGGCTGTCATGGCTGGGAGTGGCCGCTGTGTCTTGCGTGCGTGTGTGGCGAGAAGGTAGATCCCTCCACCTTTGTGGCCGGCTCGTCGGTGGGGCTGTTATGGCTGGGAGTGGCCACCATGGCTTGCATGCGTGTGTCCGGAAGGTAGATCCCTCTGCCTTTGTGGTCGGCTCGTTGGTGGGGCTGTCATGGCTGGGAGTGGCCGC
>NC_041383.1:713465193-713471995 GCF_002162155.2 Triticum dicoccoides
CGTGTGTCCAGAAGGTAGATCCCTCTGCCTTTGTGGCCGGCTCGTTGGTGGGGCTGTCATGGCTGGGAGTGGCTGCCATGGCTTGCGTGCGTGTGGCGTCCAGAAGGTAGAGAGAGGTAAGCACATATATCACATATTTTCTATCAGCCAATCGAAAAAAAAGAATGACTTTACTGAGTGTTAGAGCATCTACAGCCGGTCCCTTTATTTCCTTCTCAAATGACCGAAACGTCTGCCCGATAAAAAAAAATGACCTAACTAGACCCTTTACTTCATCCGTAAACATCTGAACTGACCAGCGTACCTCAAACTCATCTCAAATCTGGGACAGTATAGGGCGCGGGGCGCGTGGGTACCCAGCCCCACGTCACAGCGGCCCCACCTGCAGCCACACAAAGCTCTCTCTCATCTCTGCGCGTCGCGGGAGGATGCACCGGCGTGGGCGGAGCCGCGGAGAAGGCCGGCGACCCTGTGCGTCACTGGCTGGCCGCAGCAGCAGCCGCGTGGCCGTCGCCGGCGCGCTGGCCGCCGCCTCACGGGCACGCCGGTCACGGTCACGGGCGTGCTAGACGGACGCTGTAGCCGCGCGGGCGTCGCGGGCGTGCAGGCCGCAGCCGCAGCTGAGCGAGCGTGCACAGGCCACCAGCCTCCGGGCTGGATGTGCGCGCTGCTCGGGCTCAATACTCCGACCGCTGCTGCCTATGTGTTCTGTCGTGCTCCATCCATCGCTGCATTGCGCGCGGCCACCAGCCAACCATGCATGCAAATCACTTGGTTCTGCTGGTTTCCTTCCGTTGATTTCGCGCCGTCCCACCTCACCTCCGGCCAGGCATCGTGTGCTTTCGTTGGATGCCTTCTCCGGCCGGAAGTGAGTGAGCTGCAGTGTGTTCTTGAGGTGATGTTGCTGCTGTGCGTGCTCTCCAGAAGCTCCGACAGTGCCGCACACAGAGTGTTCGTTGAAATGCTTGCATGTAGAAACAAAAGCGCGGGTTCAAAGTAGGGGGTGTGGTTATTTTGCACGAAAAATGAGGGGTCAAAACGGTCATCGGGCGTTCGAGGGGTTGGATTTGTCGAGTCCGGCTGTGGATGCTCTACACTCAGCAAGCTCCTTTTACATGTTTGCGTCGAGTCCAGCTGTGTTAATGATTTCTTTGCTATTACTCCATCCGTTCCAAAATAGATGACTCAACTTTAGTACTCCCTCAGTTCTAAATACTTGTCTTTTTAGAGATTCCGAATGGACTACTACATACGGATGTATATAGACATATTTTAGAGTGTAGATTCGCTCATTTTGTTCCGTGTGTAGTCACTTGTTGAAATCTCTAGAAAGACAACTATTTAGGAACGGAGGGAGTATAAAGTTAGTACAAAGTTGAGTCATCTATTTTAGAATGGAGGGAGTATTTTTCTTGTATAAGGTCTAAACATGGACTCATTAACACAAACATGGACTCAACAGTCACTCTTGAACAATGCAACCAGGAAATCCATATTCCCCTTTTCTGAAGTATATATTGTTCTTCATAAAAAAGAAGAGCCGTCTCAAAGAAACCTAAAACAGAGTTTCCTCCCCTGACGGTCAAATCCTGGCTCCACCCCTTATAAAACCGGAGTCACAGACACACTGATGGACGCACAATCATATTATCAGCACATGGATTCATTCTAAAAGTCACACAGAAAGAATATAGCGCCAGTTAACATTACTCAATAAATCTCAAATCAATCAGCTACTACAAACAGAAGAAGAATCATCATGGCTGGAAGCAGAGGTTCTCTGCTGCTCTCAATGCCACACAGCGCATGCTCTGCCACTCTCCCTACTGACTGTACATGTTGCTAACACCAGAGGCCAGCCGCGCCGCGTCGCCAGCACGCTCGTGGCCAAGTCGGCCCACAGGGCTGCTAGCTTGGCTCGTTATGTAGCAGTATCACATCAATATCAGGCCACGATGGCCGTTAACAGACATGACAGAGTTCACCCGTAGCTCAGCCTGTTACTGGTATCCGAGGAGGACTTGGACTGTGTCTGCCGTCTCGCCACCCCGATCTCGCAAGCGTTCACCCTCGACGCGAACCTCAGGGAGCATAGCGTCTCCCCGGCCGAGGATGCCTCGGGCGAGACGTTGACGAACATGAGCGTCTTCGAGTCCCCGCCAAGGCAAGGCTGCAACAACGCCAAGTCAATGTAACAAGTTGTTCGGAGTGTGCAGGTCGTTTATACATATGGTGGTTACTTATGCAGCAGAGGCCACTCACCTGCAAGAGGTATGTAAGCTTCGAGTTCCTGAAGGGCACATGGTCATCATTTTTGGCAATCGCAAAGATAACATCGCTGAGAGCTGACAAGCTCTTGTTGATGGCCTGAAACATCAACAAACACGACAGTTAAATCCGTGGCATCATTATTACCAAATCCCAACCACATAGTTAAGGTTTCATGTTGAACGGCTCACCTGAGTTTCCTTCAAGCGATCGCCTGTTGCACCACTTTTAGTAAGCCGCTCACTCCCGGCCAAATCAATCAAGTTCAGCACACCTTGTACTTGTTGGCCTGTGCTCTGCAACCAGATCAAAAGCACCATATTACTCTCAGTTCCTAATATTTGTGTCCACTTGGTACACAAAACCTTTGAAAAAAATAGCAACTCTTGATAAATTCGACGCGCGCACAATTTTGTGATGTAAAAATGTTGTAGCTAACGATTTTGTGAAGTTTCAGACGGTGTTTCTTACAATCAAAGCTGAGAGAAGTGACCTACCTCATTTGATCCAAATATCTTCAGTGTGAAGACAAAGTGGCTCCGGGAAGATTGCTCATTCATTTGGGTCTTACCTACAGACCTGTTTAAATGTGGTGCATCAAATCAGATTCAGAAGACAATTATTGAGCACAAGTTTTTGTTCGGCAACCAACTGTATACCTGCTATGAGATGCTTTCTCTAGAAGAGACGTCACATCAGCAGTGCTGAACACATTAGTAGTTGTAAGATCGGAGACTGTTGTGTTTCCCTGGGAATCATGCTTTATTGTGTATTGTTTACCGCCAGGCATATCACTACTGGAGCGGCCTGGTGCTAACAAGTCACGAATTGTCTCATTGTATATTTCCAGCATTGATGCCTGTGTGTAAATGTCTTAGTAGCAACATGGATAATATATCATTGCAAGAGCTAGATTGCAATGTAATGCATGGACTAACCTGCATACAATACTTCCATCCTTGAGATTCTAGAGACTGACTGGTCTTGAAAATTTGCTCCAAAGATCGAGGTATGATACCTTTCTGATCACGGCCTGGCTTACCCATCATTGTATAAGTTTTACCTGACCCTGTTTGACCATATGCAAATATGCATACCTGTACCATGCAAAGGTAAATAAGCATGACAGCTATCATATTAACTGAATGAAATCAATATTGCAGAGGCATGCAAATAAAACAGGTCTTGAAATCTATAAATAAGCTTGAGCCTCCAGGATGAGAGTGATACATAAGTGATTAGAATGTCCGTGATTAGTTACTATTTTTTCACATACCACAAAAGCACAAGAATAAACATTTGTAAAAAGAATGTGCATAACAAATTGCAGTTTCTGTGTGGCGGTGGTGGAAAACACAAAGATGCCATAGGAAGATGGCAGATACTAAAATAAAACTGCTCTAACAGACGCTGCTATGGCCTAGTTACTACAAGAAAATGAATGACACTTCCAAGTTGCATCCAGGCAATAGTGACAGCACTTAATTTTGCATTGAAAGATTATTACCTTGTATCCGTCAAGCGCACTTTGGACTAGCTGTGACATTTCCACAAACACGTCATCTTGCGAAGCGCTGTGATCGAAAACCTTGTCATATGAAAAAGAACATTTCTGACCTACAAATGCAAACCAAAGGCATAATATCTCGTTAGATTTGACACAAGAAACTATCAAAGTATAATCAGCATAAAGTGTGAGTGGCATAATTCACCTTGATTCATTAAATCAATACCACGCCCAGCATTTTCCACAGATGATGGATAAGAAATAATGGCTTCTTCCTGACCATTAGAATTAGCGTCCGACAGAAAGGGTCGAACCCTACAAAATACTCTGATATTGCCTTTTAGTTCCTGCAAAAAATGAACATAATCAATACCAAGAGAGAAACCTGCATGATATTGCAATACTTTTGTTTATAATTTGTTTTACAACAGATTAGGTCCATCCCCTGCCACTGTTTTGTAAGTATTACCAAGATGGTATTATGCAGCTTCTTTCGTAGCTTGTCAGCTTCAATGATTTGAAACTCCGCATATGCCAAACGCTCTTCCAGATCTTTGATTGTCTCTTTCTGTGTTTCATATCCTGTCATCGCCTCAATTGCAGTCACATCAGCATGCTGCATAAGCAAATAATTATATTAATCTTCAAAGGATGTTATATATTTGCGAAAAATCATGAGCTACAAATATGCTTTTCTAACCTTCAGCTTCTCAGTTGCAACTGCAAGCTGCTTTTGCAATGTTTCAATTTGCTCTTGCTGTGAACTGCATGTTTCCTGGGGACAAGCATAATGGTAAGCCTTTCGCAACAACAAAAAAAAAAAAGAAGAAGCCTAATGTCTAGCCAACTAGTCACATTTAACCAAATGAACTGAAAGCACAAACCTCAAAGGCTGCCGCCTTTATTCTCAAAAGTTCAGAGTCTTTCGAAGACTTTTTAGCCTGTTCGCTGTAAGTGGCCAGTTCAGCGGTCAAGGTATTCAGTTGAGCAACAGACTGATCACGGTCTTCTCTAACTTGTTGTAAATCAGCTCTGAGGCATTCTACTTCTTTTCTAAGTTCTTCTTTCACTCTAATTGCTTCTTTCTGGGAGGACTGAAAGAGTATAAAATAGATTGTGCAAACTATAAGTGAAAGAAAAGAGTTCAGTGAAAATACTAAGCCTGGAAACTGAAAACTACAATTTTACATGCCAAAAACAAAACTCACCATGGAAGAATCCAACTGATTCTTCATTGAGTTGTTAAGATCTTTCAGATTAGTCATGGCTTCCATCATTGCACTCTTCTCCCTTTGCAGCTTCGAGATGATTTCTCCATTCTTTGATGTATCAGCTTGAAGATTACTGTTGTATTGCTGCAAGCTGGAGTTGTATTCCTGAAGTCTTTTGTTGGTGTCTTGGACCATTTTTAGCTAGTTCACAAATTTTGCAGTCAGCAAAAGGATTTCCGATACGAACTCATGTAAAGACATCATGATTTGAACCTCTACCTGCTCACTGAACCGTTTGGCCTCATGAGTGACCCTTTCAAGATCGACCGTCAGTACATCCCGTGAAGCCTCGGCCGATTCCCTTTCTTCTCTTTCCTTCTCATAGGACTCCACAGCAAGCTGCCAGTTGGGAAATTGAGGATTAAGGTTGTGCTTCAAGTCTGTATCACATCAGATGCATAATAGTGTTGTGGGAGTTCTCACCAGCCTGTCGGCCTTCTCCTTGTTCAAGCTCTCCTCCAGTGAGTCACACCGTGTAGTCATTTCCAAGTTTGCAGCTTTCAACTCTTCCAGCGCACCACTGAGCTGAGCCTCTGCAGAGACAATCCAACAAAAATCAGATTAGAGAATATGGCACTGTCTATAGTTTTCTTGCATTTTATGAACTACATTATTGATGGTTGAACACCAGCAAATTATAAACTGGTGACCGGAACAGTAAGACGACACTAAGCATGGCTCAATTTTACTCTGATGAGAGACCAAACAGACAGACACAAAAGATGAAGCAGGAGCATTGTAATGCAGGACTGAACACGGTCACGGGTTCGACACCACCAGGGGATGATAAATTGATGAGGAAAGAGTACGCAAGTGGCATAATAAATGAGTCACTTGTACCCTCGACAGGATCAAACAGTCACGGAAAGAGTTATGAGCATGAGAGATTAGAATTCCTCACCAAACTCTGCATGACGAGCATTGTCTGAATCTATCTGCCCCCGGAGCTTCTCCTGCTCGGCCAAGTATCCGTCTTCCAGCTCCACCAGCCACCGGATGCAGGCCCTGAGCCTCTTGATGTACTCGCTCATCTGCTCCGTCCTCCCCTGCACAAATCCAACCAGTTCAGGAGACCCCGCTCGAACGAATCTGCAACGAAATCGACCCCGGAAAGAAGGAACACCTTGTAGTCGTTCTTGGATTTGCCCTTCATCTTCTCGTTGAGCAGGCGGTCCACATCCTCCCTCCCGCTGAACTCGAAGGCGGGCGCCTCGGAGCCGGCCTCGGAGGGCGCCGGCTCGGCGTTGGCGCCGCCGCCGTTGTTGATGGCCGAGAGCACGTTGCGGCGCGGCGGCGCGCTGTACCCCATCCCGCGCCGCACGTTCCCCAGGTTCTCCTTCTTCTGCGACGCCACCATTACCACCGAGAAATCAGGAACAAATCGAAGAAATTCATCCACGGGAGAAAGAAAAGGGATGAAGAAATAGAGAAAGAGGGATCACCTGGTACGGGCTGCGCGGCGTGAGGGAGGACGCCATGGGATTATTACTAGCTGGATTAGGGGTTAATACTACTAGCGGAGAGTGGGCGGTCTCTCCTCTCCTCGCCAGTGATGGAGGTGGAGGTGGAGGAGGTGGTGGGTGGGGGAAAGGGAGCTTTCTCGGGACGGGGGGGCAGGGTGGAGTGGACTGGAAGGCAGCGGAATCCCTTTGCCTCCCGACCTCCCGTGGCTTAGAAGCGCCGACCGACCGACAGGGCACGCCGCGCCGCCGGATCGGGAAGGAGTCGCCTCCCGGAGGAGTTCCGAGAATTTCTA
>NC_041383.1:713472285-713537430 GCF_002162155.2 Triticum dicoccoides
GATGCGGGCAAGTGGCGCCGCGCGGTTCGCTTGGCCTGGGTTTTTTTTTGGGGGGTGGGGAGGGGCAGTTTGGGGATGGGGTTGCTGCGGGTGAACGGTCAGCCTCCGCGTCGTGGGCTTCGGGATGGGCCTACTGCCGCCTTTGCCGGTGGGCCGAGACGAACGTGCCGCGCGGTGCGACGTTGCTCTCTCGCTCTCTCTCTGTGGCCGGCCGGCCTTGGAGTAGGTTGGTTTTGGTCCGGGTCGCAAGGGAGAGGAGAGAAGAGAAGTCAGCAGCACGGAGGTGCGGCGTCGCTGCTTGGCTTCAGTCGCTTCCACTGCAGGACGACGACGACGACGATGCGACGCTCAATTTTCTCTTTTCCTTTTTTTATTTTGATATTTTGATTGATTGCTGATTGAGGGATGCGATGTATGCTTAATTTAGTTAGCCGTGCCTAATCCGGTTCGCTAATTAACCCGCTCCCGTCTTGTCGCTTTGCCCGATTAGCTCCTCGTGACTCCTTTTCTTGGTTCAGATGTGTTAGGAAAATGGTACTAGTACGTACTGTTTTGATTTGCTGATCGTATCTTCTTCTGCTTTAGTTGGTGTTTCTTTTTCTTCTTTTGGTTCGGTGGCGGTTCTTGTATTTGATCGCCGCTGCCGACGATAATATTCTCCCGGGTGGTCTCGACTGCTTTTTTTGGCTGCCCTGAATATCAAGCTTCTACTACTACAGTAGTACTCCCTCCATCTCAAAATTTTTGTCTTAGATTTGTCAAGATACGGATATAGACGAAGTACTATTATCTTTCTTGTACTTTATGTATAGGGCCCCGCGAATAGATATGGTCCATGACGCAATTCCACGATGATTGCTGAGTTAGTGCGCTCGACTGTGCAATCATTAGGCTAGGGGAGGCGTTAATTACCCAGGGTTTTTTCGCCACAAAGCTTACCCGGGTTCTTTTTTTTCTGTGTTGTCTTTGAGCTGTCTCTGCTGGAAGCTGCTGCTGCATCACTATATACACTGCCTCGTCGATCTGCGCATAATTCAAGCCCACGAGAAAAAGGACGGACGAGCATGCACCACCTCGTCACCAGAAACCGCGAAAAAGATATAAAGGGAGATCGAAGAGAGAATATATGGCATGGCTTCGGTTTCAGCCAGAAAGGGGCGTGGAAACCATGGTGAGACTGGGGTGCGTCGCAAGGCACCCAGCAAGCCATCGTCGGTCAGGGGGCAATCAATCAAAACAACCCCGACGCACGCATGTCATCTCCGGGCCGCGGGTACGGGTCGGACAGTGGCTGTGCTGCAGCTGAGGGTGGTCGCCCCGGGGATCGGCGGGCCGCTGTCGCTGCTTGCCCTTGCCGACGGCGACGCGAGCTATCAGCGTATCACTTGGCACCAAAACCTGTCGCCACGCGAGCTATCCAACGAACACCGGAGTCCGGAGGCATGTGCGGGCGAACACGACCGCCTACCCGCTGCCTGCCTGCCGTTTCCAGTGTGTGCCACAGGGCGTCATGGCCAAGGGCGATGCACAGTGAGTGTCAACGGCACGACACGGCTCCAGAAACACACACATTTTCCAGGCCGGATTGGTTGGGGTTTTCAGACGTGTTCACGCCCGGTTTTCAATTATTATTTTTAAATCTTTACTGAAGATAGGTGATGATTATTGCCGTGTTTAAAGGAAGATGGACATGGAGGACGGTGTTTTAATGCTCGAGCTCGTCTGCTCGGATGGATGAACAGTGAAACTGAAATTCTCAAAAAATAAACATTGAAATTGGAGAAAAAAATAGCAAACAAAATTGGGAATTTTTTTTGAAAATTTTGTTACATGAAAGATGAACAAGTTTTTCATGTGCACACAAATTTCATGACGATATGATGTCGAGCGAGCACCGAACAAAACAAAAATCAATGCTTTGAGAAAGATTTTCTAGAATACGGCTTTGAGAAAGATTTTCATTTTTCATTTTTTTGGACCAATAATTTATTTTTTCTATCCTGAGCTCCCCTGATGTCATATAGTCATGAAATATTGCAGACATATAATTAATTTGTTCATATTTCATGTTAAAAAATTCGTTTTTTTCTATTTGTTTTTTATTTTACTATTTATCCATGATGGTCCATGCACGGCGAGCTTGTGATCAGCAGCGGATTTCTGGAGAGAAAGGCCAGGGCCGTTCACACACTTCACAGGCCCGGCCACATTCTACTAATGTTTTGAACTACTGCGACTCCTAGACAGAGAATGAGCAAGCTAATGAGCCGAGCTGGGATCCGTTTGCCCAATATGTGGCCGTACTCTCTTTCTTGCATCGCATACTCAAGAACTCATGTCCTAACTGCGACATCAATGAGACAACCCACCATGTTATTCAACACGGCCTCTCATCGTTATCTCTAGACAAATTCACATTTAAACCCATCTCATCAATCACTGTTATGAACACTACCACTTTTGATTCATCGTCCACTATAGACTCATACTTGCACAACTCTAAGCATAGCAAAGCACGACAAGGATGTAGAACCACATGCTGATATCAAGCAACTCCTAATCATGCTAGGATCATGGTAAGCTTTGTTGTGTTACAAGGATAGATCATGCAAAGGAATGGGTTCATTTAGCGAAAACATGTGATAGTTCAGTCGTTATCATCCTGATGCATTGAAATGAGAGCAAGATCGAGATAGTAGATTGTTCAAATTTTGGAGTATTTTCGAAAATTCATAAATTATTTTATGATTTATTTAAAATCCAACAAATACTTATATTACTTAGATGTTATCTAGCCACAGTGATGGACATGTGGGGTCAGTCAACTGCTGAGTAGGACAGGTCAAATGTGAGGGTTGGGGACAAGGTGATTAGATCAACCGTAAATCGAATTAATCTAGTATGGTGGCATGACTATGTAGAAGTACTATTGGAGAAGCAGAACTGTGTAGAAGTAGTTCATCCGTAAAGAAATATTAGTAATCTAAGCGCTCTTATATTTCTTAAAAGTGGGAGTACTATAGGCAGGACTATATAAAAAGTATTACGTACAGATATGTAGATATGATGATCTGGGGTCAGTCGACTGACCCAAAATTATTTTTCAGTCAATTGGCCTCGCTCTTTATTTACTCACCATGCAGTTAATAAGTGCACAAAATATTTCATTTGGTCTTTCTTCCGTGCACATCCAGGAGATTCCCGACTTTTCTTCCTCCCCTCTCTCGGTTGCTCTTTCTTTAGTGCACATCCAGGAGATTTGGTCATTTGCATGCCTCTTTACTCGGGATTAGATTATTTGCCCTGTTTTTATTTTTCATAATGCTCTTTTTAATCACTAAAATCATATTTGTATTATTTTACCCCTATTTGTTGCCATGTGAAAAGACTGTATTGCCCCTATGAAAAAATTGCAATTACTGTGACGTTGATTATTATTTTTGGAGTTAATGTGACTTTGTTTGTTTCATTGTAAGGATGCCCTTGAGGCGGAGATCAGTGCCATCTTGGAGGGGTTATCAATGAGCTTTCAACGCTCCGAACTTCCGATAGTAATCCAATCAGCAAATTCAGTGGCCATTGCTGCTTTGACGGACGATTCGCTTAATCGGTCAGCCTATGGACATCTGATGATGGAAATCAAGAAGCTCCTGCAGCTTCGTGGGTTTGTTCCGCTTTAATTGATCGTAATCAAAATAATGTTGCTCGTAGTCTAGCTAATGTAGGGAGAATTGGAGGTAGCACCACCTGTTGGTTGCACCAGGTTCCAGACAGTATCAAACAACTTGTATTAGCGGACTCTAACGCTATTTCTAAGGAATAAAAACCACCTTTATTCGCAAAAAATGTGACTTTGTTTGTTTTTAGGGAATACTGTGACTTTGAATTATTATTAATTTTCTTTTGAGGGCCTACTGTGACCAACCCAAGGGCTAACTACTGTGACTTTGATGAACGGTTAACTTCCGTGTTGTGGGCTTCGGGATGGGCCTGCTACATTTGTGGGTGGGCCGAGACAAACGTGCTTGCGCGTTGCGAGGTTGCTCTCTGTGGCTCGTGGTTCTCCTCTCTCGGTTCCGCGCGGCGTGGCGAGAGAAGTCAGCAGCACGTAGGTGCCATGTCTTGTTGGCTTCAGTCAGACCTTCAGTCGCTTCACTGCAAGACGACGACGACGACGACGCGATGCTTAATTACCAGTATTAGCAATCCCTAATCCGCTTCTGTCATGTCGCTTTGCTAGTCTAGCAGATGGGTTAGTTACTGTTATCAAATACTGTAGAAAAGTGGTCGAGGCCACCTGTGATGCTAATGCTTTCTATCCCATCTGCGGGACTGCGACGCGGTGGCGGTGGCGGTGGTGGGCATATATTCTTCTTCCCACTTTGGTTGGTGCATGGCTCTTTCTTTTTCCCTTTCTCGGTTCTTCCCGCCAAAGCTTTCTCCGAGTGATGGATGTGTCTGCCGACGATATGGTCGTCCGTTCCTCCTGTTTATATTTTTAGAGTGGCTGGATTAATGCGTTGGTCACTGAACTGAGTTGTGCCTGTCCTACACACGAAGCCGTCTACATGCACACGACAGTAGGATGCATGATGGTATATATATCAGTACATGGTCGACTTTGCAACGATTTGGTGCCAGTTTTCCTTTTTCCCTGATTCCTTTGAGCTGCGGCAGTCCCTCGAAGCTGTTGCTGTATCACTTAGTACAGTGAAGGTGCCGCAGCCATCCACATTGGGCTGCACAAATGTTCTGATTGAGTGGTCGGTAGATCGGCACATTGCAACACTGTGTGAAGCAAGTGTGGAACAACATTCTTGCGGGGTTATTCCGTGCATGCACAATTCAAACTCCAAAAGGACGGACGAGCATGCACCACCTCGTCACCAGAAACCACGAAAAAGATGAAGAAGAGAAGGGCGCTGTGGTGTGCTGTGTCCCAGACAGAAAGGAACGTGGAAACCACCGTCAGACTCGGACCCTGTGGTGTGGTGTGTCCCAAAGAGCGCGGAACGAACGAGACAACCAATCGTCGGTCGGTATCGTTCAGAAAACCAATCGTTACAACGGCGACGCGCGCATGCATGGAGTGCCATAACGAGCATCCCCAGCGGGACCACCCTTTCTATATCTCTGGACGGATGACCTGGTTCGAAAAATGTGACACAACCGGACCCATCAAACAAGCTTATACGTCAGGGTTGTCCGGCATCCCTCAAACCAGCTCATATTTGGAGTGAATATGATGAGATCCGGGCGTGTCCAGAAGCGCCCACCACATTGGATCTGACAGATCAAACCCACACCAAAACCCGCCAATTTGACCTACTCCACCAAATCGACCGCCCTCCTAATGTGTCTGTCCTTCCGCTCCCACGTCCGAGTCATCGTCGTTGTACACCGTTGCTGCTCGTCAATGCCGCTTCCCACGTCCAAGCCGTCGTACATATCGTCGCCAAGTACCTTGTCCCCCACCGACGGTATGGATGATGCATCGTCATCGTACGTGGGGGTCAGTTGCAAGGTGAAGAACGTTGCTCGGAGGGAGCGACGAAGGATGCAACATGAGCGGGAAGCTACTGACAAGGAGGTGGTTGACGTCAACATGGACACGTCCGCCCCACTACCGAGGAGGAAGGTTACATCCGACCGGGACGCGATCGAGTACTTTCGGTCCAACGATTGGCCATGGATTCTGAATGCTAGACGCAACAGGAAGTGTTGGAGATTTGTATGACTAGCCAGAACTCTAACGGGCATGGACAACTCCGGGAACTGCTGGCTCCGGGTTTGCCCAGGTCCTGTTCGCCGAAATGGCCGAGCAGGACACGTTACAATTTCCGCCCTCTTTTGTTGATTCGTCGTTTGTTCAATTTTTGTATCATATGCCATTGATTCAATTTAGGGCTGCATATGCCATTGATCCTTTTGTTGCATACATCATTAGTGATCATTATCATTTTAGAAGGCTATCATGTCAGACATGATCAATAACAGACAAGAGACTATGCATTATGACTATGGGGATATGAATTCTCCTACATATAATGCTGGGCAAACACCAGTTACTCATAAACCAAAAAAGAAGAAGATACATAAGGAAAGAGGTCCGACATTCTTAAGCATGGAGTATGTATTGTTGTGTGAAGCATTGGTTGACCAAATGCACTGACCCTATTTGTGGAGCTGAGCAAAATGGCAACATGTATGGGCAAAAGATCCACAAGCATTACCATGCACACAAGGAATATGTGAAGCCGAACTATCCATAGCACTTGCAATGGGGCCTCTCTACAAGTTCATCATCCAAGAGAGCGTCCGTGATTGGCCGAAACCAAAGTGGTGTTGGAATCAAGAGTCATGTAAGTCGACTTGTTTCATTTTTCATCATTTGCATTGCTACCTTTGCTTGTTACATTATCAATTGTAATTCTTGTTTGCTAGATGGGATTGTCGGCCACTTCATATGAACAAACCGAGGGGAAGACATTCACTGTGTGCTAATGTTAGTTGAAATTGAATGAAAAACCAAAGTGGCACCAAGTGATCGATGACCTCAAGAATGGCAACAAAGAAGTTGAAGAGAAACAATGGCTCAAGCTCCCAACAATCTATTGGATTGGATGATGAAGATGTGGAAGGTGGAGGGGAGGAGGGACAAGCCATCGTGCCAAAGATGGACTGTCAGCTGATGAAAACCAAGTGGGAGAAGGGTAGGGTCCTATTGTGACACCGTGGCGAGCACAATGTTCGCGATGTGGATGGGCATTTTTTTTCACAAAGGAGAATGAGGATGAGAGATACCATCTCTCTTTGGATGCGAAAAAAGAGAGGATGGATTGGGAGCAGTAGAGGTGAACAACAAGTTGCAGCTTCGGGAGGAGAGGATTGACTTGAAGAAGCATGAGGCGTATGTCAAAATGGAAGCTCGAGAAGGCAAAAACTTTTGGATCAATTGAGCTCGAGAAAGAGAGGTTGCAGCTGGCTTCGGACATGGAGAATTCAAGGATCATGTTGGTCAACGCTTCTTTCTTAGATCCAGAAGGCAAGAAGTAGCGTGAGACGAAGAAGAAAGGGATCAACGTGCGTGAGCGACGAATTATTCATTTTTTATCGCATATCTATGAATTGACGTGTTTTTATTTTGACATGTATTGAATTGTGGTTTACTTTGCTTAGTTGCATTGTTGAATTCTTGGATTTGCCCAATGCGGATGTAGATGCTCTAAGGTCACAGTCACCGCGCTACAGGGTGACCGCCGGGTCGGGGCTCACTGGTGATTATGAACATATTGAAAGTTTCTCATGTAAAAAATATAGTAGCCTTTTAGAATATGGATTTTCCCATTAAGATCACATCATTTTCTTTGCATAACTTTGGGTGTAGATAGAACATGTATTTTATAAAAAAAGATATTTTATTTTCAAATAATAATAGCTAAATTTTTACAGTTTAACCGTGCAAAAATCCCCTCCGAATTCAAGGCCCGGTTTGTGAGTTCTCTAGCTCCCATCCCCCTGGACTTCCTGCATGGAGTCAGATCAAGCGGCCCAGTCCCTTAGAGCCCAAATACCAAATCAAGCGATGCAAGCGAAAAAAAATTGAAGTTGGGAAAGTAGGGGTTTATGGATTTGCTATTCACATATTTAGATATATTTACTCATCATTTGATTGCAAAATTTTTTAGATAGATATATTTACTCATCATACCACTAGTAAATGAAAAAAACGGTTTCAATATCTACGAATTCCTCACTCGTCTTCCTCATTCTCTCTCCCCCTTTTATTCTTCTTCCACTGCACCTCCAGGAGATTGGTCATTTGCACCTCTTTACTCAGGATTGGATTATTTGCCTGTTTTTTTTTCCTTCGGATACTATGCCCTTTCTAATCATTAAACTAATTTTTGTGTATTTTTGTCCCTATTTTTTGCCGTGTGCAAAGACTGTATTTTGCCCCTATGGCAAATTTGCAATTACCGTGTCTTTGATCTTTTTTTAGCTAACTTTGATCGTTTTTTTAGCGTTACTATGACTTCTCCTTGCCGTGGGCTTGGGATGGGCCCACGGTCGTGGGCGGGCCGAGACAAACATGCTGCTCTCCGCGCCTCGTTCTCTTTCGGTTCCGCGTGGCCTGGCCCGTCGCTCCTTGGCTTCAGTCGCTTCACTGCACGACGACGACCCCGGCGCTTAATTATCAGTGTTTTTTTTTTGCGGGAAATTATCAGTGTTAACAAATCGCCCCTTGGTAGAGGCCGCCGGTGATGCATGCTTTCTATCCTACTATCCGCGGGGGACTGCCATGTGGTGGGTGTGGTCCTGTGGACTGTGGTGGTGGCCGTCTATCAGATTGTTTTCGCCCCTTCTCCTTGGTTGGTGAGCTGCAGTGCGTGCGCGTTGCTGTTCCTTTTTCCTTTAAAAATGCCCGGTTCTTCTTTGCAAAGCTTTCTCCAAATGATGGATGGGTATGATTCTGCCGACGATGATCATGCATGAACGAGTGCGCTGGTCACTGAACTGACTTGTGCCTGTCTTGCACATGAAGCGCATTGTCTTTCTTGCACTTTACGTACGATGGCATGGATGGTATATGGTCCATGCACGACTCCCTTCCAAGATAATTGCCCGCTTGATTAACTACTGTGGCCGCCGACTTGCCTGTGTGGTGCGTGCCCAGAAAAGAGAATCCGAATATTTTGAGCTGTCCTCCTCGCATGCACCCACAGGGCTGCGCAAATGTTGTGATCGAGAGTGATGGTGAATCTGCGGCGCATGCACAATTCATACTCCAACAAGGACCGACGAGCATGCACCACCTTGATCGATCGTCACCAGAAAAGCACTGAAAAATAAGAGGAGAATGGCATGGCTTCGGGTTCAGTCAGACTCGTACGACGCTGGGGTGCGTCCCAAGGAACGGAAGGAACGAACAGACGGACGAGACAAGCCATCGTCGGTCGGTCAGGAGGCAATCAATCGAGGCGACGGCGACGCGCGCATGCATGGAGGAGTACCATATTTAAGGTCGCGTGTCGCCGCGCGCGGGGCTCACCGGCGACGGCGACGTCGCGCTCGGCACGAACCAAAACCGAACCCAACCCTGTCGCGCGGCCGTGGCCCCTGAACCTGAATGGAACCGAGTGACCCGGACAGAGGCCATTATGTTATGTGCGGGGGACGAGGACGACCGCGTACACGCCGAGCTACTTCCGCGCGCGGCGAGCGTGCCACACGGCAATGTACGGAGTCGCGGCTGCGACCGGGATGCACATGCCCGGCGGTGCGCGATTTGGTTGGCGGACGTTGCCGAGGCTGAGGCGTCGCCGCTTTTGTCATCGGTTCGGGGGAGCCGCGGGGATCCTTAGGCCCTGTTTGTTTTATGTCCTAGGACTTTTTTAAATCCCAACTTATAAGTCATAAGTCCCTACCTGTTTGTTTACAAGGACTTATAAGTCCCGAGTCCCTACCTGTTTGTTTTCAGGGACTTATAAGTCCATGTTGCACCGCTGCAACGAGGCTCAGGAGAGGGCCTGTCCGGTGATTGGAGGCACCGCTGCAACGAACCGAGGCGGGGCGGCGACGGGACGGCGAACCGAGGCGGGGCGGCGACGGGACGGCGGACCGAGGCGGGGCGGCGACGGGGCGACGACGGGGCGAGAGGCGGGGCGGCGACGGGGCGAGAGGCGGGGCGGCGACGGGGTGAGAGGCAGGGCGGCAGCGTGCGGGGAACGAGCCTGGAGCGACGCGGGGCAGGTCCGGCCCGGGATAAGTCCCAATAAGCTCCTCCCTTATAGTCTTATTTGATAAGTCCCAAATCACCATAATAAGTCCCAATAAGTCCCTCCTGTTTGGTTTAGATGGGACTTATAGGGACTTTTTTAAGTCCCTAAACCAATAAGTCCCTGGAAACAAACACCCTCTTATTCGCTCTCTTCTTATTCCTCGCACACGTCGCGGTCAGTCGCGCGTGCAGATATGGGCCGGGCCCAAGTAGAATTTTCCGGAAGAATCCTTGGTTCTACTCCCTCCGTTCGAAATCACTTGTCATAAAAATGGATGTATCTACAACTAAAAAACATTAGATACATTCATTTTTTGGACGAGTAATTCCGAACGGAGGGAGTAGAACGGAAGCGAGGCTGAGCCGATGACCTGGTTCAGCGACGCTAACGTCGCGCTAAATTTTTTTCATCCTTTGCATTATTTTTGCTATTAATATATTTGAAAATGCTGATAGCTTTTAGAAAAAATGTCCCCGAGTTTCAAATAAATGTATCTGATTATTTTAAATATGTATGAAATATAAAAATAAATTTTTGCATGATAAAGAAAATGTTTCGTGCCATTAGAAAAAACTGTATGTAACATTTAAAAGAAATATTCAGTGGTTTAAAAAAGGCCATGACATTTTTTTATACAAATGTAAAATATGTTCGTGACATATAAAAAATCTTTAAAAAGTGTAGAAGAAAGATTTAGCATATTTTAACAAAAACATTATTGCCATTAAAAATGTGACAGCGCATGGTCTGGAAAATGTTACGGCATATTCGAAAAATTGTTCAAACATGTATTTATAATATATTTTTTATTCCTAGCTAGCTACTCTGCCCGTCCTTTCCTCCTTTGTCTTTTTCTTGTTTCAGATGGACTGAACTTGTACGTTCGCGAGTGAAGAAGTTTTCCCCTAGCAGCGGCTAGGGTTTCATCTTCTTGCGGCGATTCCCCGCCGTAAGTCCACCACTTCTGGTGCCCTCGCCGAGTCTACCAATCGATCGCCACCATAAACCTAATTTGGATTCCTTTACACGCCCCACCCCTTCCCGTTTCTGTTGTTCCCGTCGGACGTTGGAGGAACCCTCGTAGTCGCTTCCCATGGCGGCGGCGGCAGTTGCGTTTTCTTCGACGAACCTCGGTTCCCAAGGAAGAGATGACGACCTTGGGGATTTCTTTGACAAGCTGGACCTCCGTGAGGAGGAGTTTGATGATTTAGTGGTTGAGGAGGAAGCCCCGGAGCTGCTAGAGGAGATTTGTTGGGTTGCCCTAGCTAGGGTTCAAACCACGAAAAACTTTAGCCAATCGGCCTTCTACAAGGACATGCGGGCGGCATGGAATTGCTCCTAGGTAGTTCATTTTGAAGGAAATATGCCCTAGAGGCAATACTAAAATTATTATTTATTTCCTTAATTCATGATAAATGTTTCTTATTCATGCTAGAATTGTATTAACCGGAAATTTAGTACATGTGTGAATACATAGAAAAAATTTATAAGTCCCTAGTATGCCTCTACTTGACTAGCTCGTTAATCAAAGATGATTATGTTTCCTAACCATAGACATGTGTTGTCATTTGATGAATAGGATCACATCATAGGAGAATGATGTGATGGACATGACCCATCCGTTAGCTTAGCATTGTGATCTTGTCGGTTTCATTGCTACAGCTTTCTTCATGACTTATACAAGTTCCTCAGACTATGAGATTATGCAACTCCCGAATACCGGAGGAACACTTTGTGTGCTACCAAAAGTCACAACGTAAAAGGGTGATTATAAAGGTGCTCTACAGGTGTCTCCGAAGGTGTTTGTTTGGTTGGCATAGATCGAGATTAGGATTTGTCACTCCGTGTTTTGGAGAGGTATCTCTGGGCCCTCTCGGTAATACTCATCACTATAAGCCTTGCAAGCATCGTGACTAATGAGTTAGTTGCGGTATGAAGGATTACAGAACGAGTAAAGAGACTTGCTGGTAACGAGATTAAACTAGGTATTGAGATACAGACGATCGAATCTCGGGCAAGTAACATACCGATGACAAAGGGAACAACGTATGTTGTTATGCGGTTTGACCGATAAAGATCTTCGTAAAATATGTAGGAGCCAATATGAGCATCCAGGTTCCGCTATTGGTTTTTGATCGGAGATGTGTCTCGGTCATGTCTACATAGTTCATGAACCCGTAGGGACCGCACGCTTAACGTTCGATGACGATATGTATTATGAGTTATGTGTTTTGAGTTTGTTCGGAGTCCCGGATGAGATCACGGACGTGATGAGGAGTCTCAAAATGGTTGAGACATAAAGATTGATGTATTGAAAGGTTATATTTGGACACCGGAAGGGTTCCGAAATGTATGGGGTATTTTTCGGAGTACCGGGAGGTTACCGGAACCCCCCGGGGAGTCTATGGGCCTTAATGGGCCCTATTGGAGATAGGAGGCAGCGGGCAAGTGGTGGGGCACCCCTCCTAGGCCCAAACCGAATTGGTTTAGGGTTTGGGGGGCCGGGCCCCCTTTTCCTTCTTCTCTCCTCCTCCTTCCTCCTTCTCCTAATAGGAATAGGAAAGGGGGGAGCCAAACCTACTTGGAGTAGGACTCCCCCCCCCCCGGGCGCGCCTCCTCCTGGCCGGCTTCCTCCTCCCTCCCTCCTTTATATACGTGGGGAGAGGGGCACCCAAAGACAAAAAACACACATCAAAAGTTGACATTGTTTAGCCGTGTGCGGTGCCCCCCACAGTTACACACCTCGGTCATATCGTCGTAGTGCTTAGGCGAAGCCCTGCGCCGGTAACTTCATCATCACCGTCGTCATGCCGTCGTGCTGACGAAACTCTCCCTCGGCCTCAACTGGATCAAGAGTACGAGGGACGTCATCGAGCTGAACGTGTGCTGAACGCGGAGGTGCCGTACGTTCGGCACTTGGATCGGTCAGATAGTGAAGACATACGACTACATCAACCGCGTTGTCATAACGCTTCCACGTTCGGTCTACGAGGGTACATGGACACACTCTCCCCCTCGTTGCTATGCATCACCTAGATAGATCTTGCGTGATCGTAGGAATTTTTTGAAATTACCGCGTTCCCCAACAGTGGGATCAGAGCCGGGTCTACGCGTAGATGTTATAGCAAAAGAGCCTGTGCGTTGCAACGGGAGAGAAAACATAACACACACTCTTAAATCAGCAACCATCACTCAAGACTACAATAGGTCCATCTCCTTTATTTTTGCGAGGCATCATATTTGTGTTGCCGCTTATCCTCCTTCTCACCCTCGCCGGCGATGGCCTCGGTGTTCACACAAAACAACAAAAAACGTGTGTTGAATATGGTTAATCCTAAGGCGTCTCTCTCTGAAGGAAATATGCCCTAGAGGCAATAATAAAGTTATTATTTATTTCCTCATATCATAATAAATGTTTATTATTCATGCTAGAATTGTATTAACCGGAAACATGATACATGTGTGAATACATAGACAAACATAATGTCACTAGTATGCCTCTACTTGACTAGCTCATTAATCAAAGATGGTTATGTTTCCTAGCCATAGACATGTGTTGTCATTTGATTAACGGGATCACATCATTAGGAGAATGATGTGATTGACTTGACCCATTCCGTTAGCTTAGCACTTGATCATTTAGTATGTTGCTATTGCTTTCTTCATGACTTATACAAAGTTCCTATAACTATGAGATTATGCAACTCCCATTTACCGGAGGAACACTTTGTGTGCTACCAAACGTCACAACGTAACTGGGTGATTATAAAGGAGCTCTACAGGTGTCTCCGAAGGTACATGTTGAGTTGGCGTATTTTGAGATTAGGTTTTGTCACTCCGATTGTCGGAGAGGTATCTCTGGGCCCTCTCAGTAATGCACATCACTATAAGCCTTGCAAGCAATGTAGCTAATGAGTTAGTTACGGAATGATGCATTACGTAACGAGTAAAGAGACTTGCCAGTAACGAGATTGAACTAGGTATTGGATACCGACGATCGAATCTTGGGCAAGTAACATACCGATGACAAAGGGAACAACGTATGTTGTTATGCGGTTTGACCGATAAAGATCTTCGTAGAATATGTAGGAGCCAATATGAGCATCCAAGTTTCGCTATTGGTTATTGACCTGAACAGTTCTAGATCATGTCTACATAGTTCTCGAACCCGTAGGGTCCGCACGCTTAACGTTACGATGACAGTTTTATTATGAGTTTATAAGTTTTGATGTACCAAAGGTTGTTCGGAGTCCCGGATGTGATCACGGACATGAGGAGGAGTCTCGAAATGGTTGAGACATAAAGATTGATATATTGGAAGCCTATATTTGGATATCGGAATCGTTCCGGGTGAAATCGGGATTTTACCGGAGTACCGGGGGTTATCGGAACCCCCCCGGGGGTTATTGGGCCTACATGGGCCCTAAGGGAGAAGAGGAGAGGAGGCAAGAGGTGGGCTGCGCCCCCTCCCCTCCCTAGTCCGAATAGGACAAGGAGAGGGGGGCGGCGCCCCCCCTTTCCTTCCCCTCCTCCTCCTCCTTCCCCCATTCTCCTTCTCCAACTAGGAAAGAAGGGAGTCCTACTCCCGATGGGAGTAGGACTGCCCCTTGGCGCGCCCTCCTTGGCCGGCCGCCCCCTCCCCCTTGGCTCCTTTATATATGGGGGCAGGGGGGCACCTCTAGACACAAGTTGATCTTTGTGATCGTTCCTTAGCCGTGTGTGGTGCCCCCCTCCACCATATTCCACCTCGGTCATATCGTTGCGGTGCTTAGGCGAAGCCCTGCGTCGGTAGAACATCATCATCGTCACCACGTCGTCGTGCTGACGGAACTCATCCCCGACACCCTACTGGATCGGAGTCCGGAGATCGTCATCGAGCTGAACGTGTGCTGAACTCGGAGGTGCCGTACGTTCGGTGCTTGGATCGGTCGGATCGTGAAGACCTACGACTACATCAACCGCGTTGTTAACGCTTCCGCTTACGGTCTACGAGGGTACGTGGACAACACTCTCCCCTCTCATTGCTATGCATCACTGTGATCTTGCGTGTGCGTAGGAATTTTTTTGAAATTACTACGTTCCCCAACAGTGGCATCCGAGCCTGGTTTTATGCGTTGATGTAATATGCACGAGTAGAACACAAGTGAGTTGTGGGCGATACAAGTCATACTGCTTACCAGCATGTCATACTTTGGTTCGGCGGTATTGTTGGATGAAGCAGCCCAGACCGACATTACGCGTACGCTTACGCGAGACTGGTTTTACCGTCGTGCTTTGCACACAGGTGACTAGCGGGTGTCAGTTTCTCCAACTTTAGTTGAACCGAGTGTGGCTACGCCCGGTCCTTGCGAAGGTTAAAACATCACTGACTTGACGAACTATCGGTGTGGTTTTGATGCGTAGGTAAGAACGGTTCTTGCTCAGCCCGTAGCAGCCACGTAAAATTTGCAACAACAAAGTAGAGGACGTCTAACTTGTTTTTGCAGGGCATGTTGTGATGTGATATGGTCAAGACGTGATGCTATATTTTATTGTATGAGATGATCATGTTTTGTAACTGAAGTTATCGACAACTGGCAGGAGCCATATGGTTGTCGCTTTATTGTATGAAATGCAAACGCCCTGTAATTGCTTTACTTTATCACTAAGTGGTAGCGATAGTCGTAGAAGCAATAGATGGCATAACGAAAACGATGCTACGATGGAGATCAAGGTGTCGCGCCGGTGACGATGGTGATCACGACGGTGCTTCGGAGATGGAGATCACAAGCACAAGATGATGATGGCCATATCATATCACTTATATAGATTGCATGTGATGGTTATCCTTTATGCATCTTATCTTGCTTTGATTGACGGTAGCATTTTAAGATGATCTCTCACTAAATTATCAAGAAGTGTTCTCCCTAAGTATGCACCGTTGCGAAAGTTCTTCGTGCGGAGACACCACGTGATGATCGGGTGTGATAGGCTCTACGTTCAAATACAACGGGTGCAAAACAGTTGCACACGCGGAATACTCAGGTTAAACTTGACGAGCCTAGCATATACAGATATGGCCTCAGAACACGGAGACCGAAAGGCCGAACGTGAATCATATAGTAGATATGATCAACATAGTGATGTTCACCATTGAAACTACTCCATCTCACGTGATGATCGGACATGGTTTAGTTGATTTGGATCACGTGATCACTTAGATGACTAGAGAGATGTCTGTCTAAGTGGGAGTTCTTAAGTAATATAATTAATTGAACTTAAATTTATCATGAACTTAGTACCTGATAGTATTTTGCTTGTCTATGTTTGTTGTAGATAGATGGCTCGTGCTGTTGTTCCGTTGACTTTTAATGCGTTCCTTGAGAAAGCTAAGTTGAAAGATGTTAGTAGCAATGATGCGGATTGGATCCGTGATCTGAGGTTTATCCTCATTGCTGCAAGGAAGCATTATGTCCTTAATGCACCGCTAGGTGACAAACCTATTGCGGGAGCAGATGCAGACGTTATGAATGTTTGGCTAGCTCAAAATGATGACTACTTGATAGTTTAGTGCACCATGCTTAAACGGCTTAGAATCGGGACTTCAAAGACGTTTTTAATATCATGGACCATATGAGATGTTCCAGGAGTTGAAGTTAATATTTCAAGCAAATGCCCAGATTGAGAGATATGAAGTCTCCAATAAGTTCTATAGCTGTAAGATGGAGGAGAATAGTTCTGTCAGTGAACACATACTCAAAATGTCTGGGTATAATAATCACTTGATTCAACTGGGAGTTAATCTTCCTGATGATAGTGTCATTGACAGAATTCTTCAATCACTGCCACCAAGCTACAAGAGCTTCGTGATGAACTATAATATGCAAGGAATGGACAAGACTATTCCCGAGCTCTTCGCTATGCTAAAAGCTGTGGAGGTAGAAATCAAGAAGGAGCATCAAGTGTTGATGGTTAATAAGACCACCAGTTTCAAGAAAAAGGGCAAAGGGAAGAAGAAGGGGAACTTCAAGAAGAATAGCAAACAAGTTGCTGCTTAAGAGAAGAAACCCAAGTCTGGACCTAAGCCTGAGACTGAGTGCTTCTACTGCAAGCAGACTGGTCACTGGAAGCGGAACTGCCCCAAGTATTTGGCGGATAAGAAGGATGGCAAAGTGAACAAAGGTATATGTGATATACATGTTATTGATGTGTACCTTACTAATACTCGCAGTAGTACCTAGGTATTTGATACTGGTTCTGTTGCTAATATTTGCAACTCGAAACAGGGACTACGGATTAAGCGAAGATTGGCTAAGGACGAGGTGACGATGCGTGTGGGAAATGGTTCCAAAGTCGATGTGATCGCGGTCGGCACGCTACCTCTACATCTACCACCAGGATTAGTTTTAGACCTAAATAATTGTTATTTGGTGTTGAGCATGAACATTATATCTGGATCTTGGTTGATGCGAGACGGTTATTCATTTAAATCAGAGAATAATGGTTGTTCTATTTATATGAGTAATATCTTATATGGTCATGCACCCTTGAAGAGTGGTCTATTTTTATTGAATCTCGATAGTAGTGATACACATATTCATAATGTTGAAGCCAAAAGATGGAGAGTTGATAATGATAGTGCAACTTATTTGTGGCACTGCCGTTTAGGTCATATTGGTATAAAGCGCATGAAGAAACTCCATACTGATGGACTTTTGGAATCACTTGATTATGAATCACTTGGTACTTGCGAACCGTGCCTCATGGGCAAGATGACTAAAACGCCATTCTCCGGAACTATGGAGCGAACAACTGATTTGTTGGAAATCATACATACTGATGTATGTGGTCCAATGAATATTGAGGCTCGCGGCGGGTATCGTTATTTTCTCACCTTCACAGATGATTTGAGCAGATATGGGTATATCTACTTGATGAAACACAAGTCTGAAACATTTGAAAAGTTCAAAGAATTTCAGAGTGAAGTGGAAAATCATCGTAACAAGAAAATAAAATTCTACGATCTGATCGTGGAGGAGAATATTTGAGTTACGAGTTTGGTTTACATTTGAAACAATGTGGAATAGTTTCGCAACTCACGCCACCTGGAACACCACAACGAAATGGTGTGTCCGAACATCGTAATCGTACTTTACTGGATATGGTGCGATCTATGATGTCTCTTACTGATTTACCGCTATCGTTTTGGGGTTATGCATTAGAGACGGTGTTGGGGAACGTTGCAGAAAACAAAAATTTTCCTACTCGTTTCACCAAGATCATCTAGAAGTTCATCTAGAAACGAGTCATTGGATGCATCTACATACCTTTGTAGATCGCGCACGGAAGCGTTCAAAAGAACGGTGATGATGTAGTCGTACTCGACGTGATCCAAATCACCGATGACCAAGCGCCGAACGGACGGCACCTCCGCGTTCAACACACGTACGGGACGGGAGACGTCTCCTCCTTCTTGATCCAGCAAGGGGGGAGGAGAGGTAGATGAAGATCCAGCAGCACGACGGCGTGGTGGTGGATGCAGGGCGTCACAGAAGCAGGGCTTCGCCAAGACTCCGAGGGAGAGACGTAACGGGGGGAGAGGGAGGCGCCAGGGGCTGGTGTGTTTCCCTCCTCTCCCCCCCACTATATATAGGGGTGCCATGGGGGAGGGGGCGCCGGCCCTAGTAGATGAGATCTACTAGGGGGGCGGCGGCCAAGGGGAGGTTTCCCTTCCCCCCAAGGCACCTAGGGGTGCCTTCCACCACATGGACTCTTCCATGGTGGGAACCCTAGGCGCATGGGCCTATAGGGGCTGGTGCCCTTGGCCCATGAAGGCCAAGGCGCACCCCCTACAGCCCATGTGGCCCCCCGGGACAGGTGGCCCCACCCGGTGGGCCCCCGGGACCCCTCCGGTGGTCCCGGTACAATACCGATAACCCCGAAACTTGTCCCGATGGCCGAAACAGCACTTCCTATATATAATTCTTTACCTCCAGACCATTCCGGAACTCCTCGTGACGTCCGGGATCTCATCCGGGACTCCGAACAACATTCGGGTTACTGCATATACATATCTTCACAACCCTAGCATCACCGAACCTTAAGTGTGTAGACCCTACGGGTTCGGGAGACAAGCAGACATGACCGAGACGACTCTCCGGTCAATAACCAACAGCGGGATCTGGATACCCATGTCGGCTCCCACATGCTCCACGATGATCTCATCGGATGAACCACGATGTCGAGGATTCAATCAACCCCGTACTCAATTCCCTTTGTCAATCGATATGTTACTTGCCCGAGATTCGATCGTCGGTATCCCAATACCTCGTTCAATCTCGTTACCGGCAAGTCACTTTACTCGTACCGTAATGCATGATCCCATGACCAGACACTTGGTCACTCTGAGCTCATTATGATGATGCATTACCGAGTGGGCCCAGTGATACCTCTCCGTCATACGGAGTGACAAATCCCAGTCTTGATCCATGTCAACCCAACAGACACTTTCGGAGATACCCGTAGTCTACCTTTATAGTCACCCAGTTACGTTGTGACGTTTGGTATACCCAAAGCACTCCTACAATATCCGGGAGTTACACGATCTCATGGTCTAAGGAAAAGATACTTTGACATTGGAAAACTCTAGCAAACGAACTATACGATCTTGTGCTATGTTTAGGATTGGGTCTTGTCCATCACATCATTCTCCTAATGATGTGATCTCGTTATCAATGACATCCAATGTCCATAGTCAGGAAACCATGACTATCTATTGATCAACGAGCTAGTCAACTAGAGGCTCACTAGGGACATGTTGGTGTCTGTTATTCACACATGTATTACGATTTCCGGATAACACAATTATAGCATGAATAAAGACAATTATCATGAACAAGGAAATATAATAATAATGCTTTTATTATTGCCTCTAGGGCATATTTCCAACAGTCTCCCACTTGCACTAGAGTCAATAATCTAGTTACATTGTGATGAATCGAACACCCATGGAATTCTGGTGTTGATCATGTTTCGCTCTAGGGAGAGGTTTAGTCAACGGATCCGCTACATTCAGGTCCGTATGTATTTTACAAATCTCTATGTCTCCATCTTGAACATTTTCACGAATGGAGTTGAAGCGACGCTTGATGTGCCTTGTCTTCTTGTGAAACCTGGGCTCCTTGGCAAGTGCAATAGCTCCAGTGTTGTCACAGAAGAGCTTGATCGGCCCCGACGCATTGGGTATGACTCCTAGGTCGGTGATGAACTCCTTCACCCATATTGCTTCATGTGCTGCCTCCGAGGCCGCCATGTACTCCGCTTCACATGTAGATCCCGCCACGACGCTCTGCTTGCAACTGCACCAGCTTACTGCCCCACCATTCAAAATATACACGTATCCGGTCTGTGACTTAGAGTCATCTAGATCTGTGTCAAAGCTAGCGTCGACGTAACCCTTTACGACGAGCTCTTCGTCACCTCCATAAACGAGAAACATTTCCTTGGTCCTTTTCAGGTACTTCAGGATATTCTTGACCACTGTCCAGTGCTCCTTGCCGGGATTACTTTGGTACCTTCCTACCAAACTTACGGCAAGGTTTACATCAGGTCTGGTACACAGCATGGCATACATAATAGAACCTATGGCTGATGCATAGGGGATGACGCTCATCTCTTCTATATCTTCTGCCGTGGTCGGATATTGAGCTGAGCTCAATTTCATACCTTGTAACACAGGCAAGAACCCCTTCTTGGATTGATCCATATTGAACTTCTTCAATATCTTATCAAGGTATGTGCTTTGTGAAAGACCTATGAGGCGTCTCGATCTATCTATAGATTTTGATGCCTAATATATAAGCAGCTTCTCCAAGGTCCTTCATTGAAAAACTCTTATTCAAATAGGCCTTGATGCTGTCCAAGAGTTTTGTATCATTTCCCATCAAAAGTATGTCATCTACATATAGTATGAGAAATGCTACAGAGCTCCCACTCACTTTCTTGTAAACACAGGCTTCTCCATAAGTCTGTGTAAACCCAAACGCTTTGATCATCTCATCAAAGCGAATGTTCCAACTCCGAGATGCTTACACCAGCCCATAAATCGAGCGTTGGAGCTTGCACACTTTGTCAGCATTCTTAGGATCGACAAAACCTTCCGGCTGCATCATATACAATTCTTCCTTAAGGAAACCATTAAGGAATGCCGCTTTGACATCCATTTGCCATATTTCATAATCGTAGAATGCGGCAATTGCTAACATGATTCGGACGGACTTTAGCTTCGCTACCGGTGAGAAAGTCTCATCGTAGTCAACCCCTTGAACTTGTCGATAACCCTTAGCGACAAGTCGAGCTTTATAGATGGTCACATTACCATCCGCGTCTGTCTTCTTCTTAAAGATCCATTTTTTTTCTATGGCTCGCCGTTCTACGGGCAAGTCAGTCAAAGTCCATACTTCGTTCTCATACATGGATCCTATCTCGGATTTCATGGCTTCTAGCCATTTGTCGGAATCCGGGCCCGCCATCGCTTCTTCATAGTTCGAAGGTTCACTATTGTCTAACAACATGATTTCCAAGACAGGGTTGCCGTACCACTCTGGTGCGGAACGTGTCCTTGTGGACCTTCGAATTTCAGTAGGAGCTTGATCAGAAGTATCTTGATCATCATCATTAACTTCCTCTCTAGTCGGTGCTGGCACCTCAGGAACATTTTCTTGAGTTGCGCCATTTTCCGGTTCAAGAGGTAATACTTCATCAAGCTCTACTTTCCTCCCACTTACTTCTTTCGAGAGAAACTCTTTCTCTAGAAAGGACCCATTCTTGGCAACAAAGATCTTGCCTTCGGATCTGAGGTAGAAGGTGTACCCAATAGTTTCTTTTGGGTATCCTATGAAGACGCATTTTTCCGACTTGGGTTCGAGCTTTTCAGGTTGAAGTTTCTTGACATAAGCATCGCATCCCCAAACTTTTAGAAATGACAGCTTAGGTTTCTTCCCAAACCATAATTCATACGGTGTCGTCTCAACGGATTTCGACGGAGCCCTATTTAAAGTGAATGCAGCAGTCTCTAAAGCATAGCCCCAAAAAGATAGCGGTAAATCAGTAAGAGACATCATAGATCGCACCATATCTAATAGAGTGCGATTACGACGTTCGGACACACCATTACGCTGAGGTGTTCCAGGCGGCGTGAGTTGTGAAACTATTCCACACTTTCTTAAGTGTGTGCCAAACTCGTGACTCAAGTATTCTCCTCCACGATCTGATCGTAAAAACTTGATTTTCCTGTCACGTTGATTTTCAACCTCACTCTGAAATTCCTTGAACTTTTCAAAGGTTTCAGACTTGTGTTTCATTAAGTAGATATACCCATACCTACTTAAATCATCAGTGAGGGTGAGAACATAACGATAGCCACCGCGAGCCTCAACACTCATTGGACCGCACACATCAGTATGTATGATTTCCAATAAGTTGGTTGCTCGCTCCATTGTTCCTGAGAACGGAGTCTTGGTCATTTTTCCCATAAGGCATGGTTCGCACGTGTCAAATGATTCGTAATCAAGAGACTCTAAAAGTCCATCAGCATGGAGCTTCTTCATGCGTTTGATACCTATGTGACCAAGGCGGCAGTGCCACAAGTATGTGGGACTATCATTATCAATCTTGCTTCTTTTGGTACTCACATTGTGAACATGTGTAGCATCACGTTCGAGATTCATAAAGAATAAACCATTCACCATAGGAGCATGACCATAAAACATATCTCTCATATAAATAGAACAACCATTATTCTCGGATTTAAATGAGTAGCCATCTCGAATTAAACGAGATCCCGATACAATGTTCATGCTCAAAGCTGGCACTAAATAACAATTATTAAGGTTTAAAACTAATCCCGAAGGGAGATGCAGAGGTAGCGTGCCGACGGCGATCACATTGACCTTGGAACCATTCCCGACGCGCATCGTCACCTCGTCCTTTGCCAGTTTCCGCTTATTCCGCAGCCCCTGCTTTGAGTTACAAATGTGAGCAACTGCACCGGTATCAAATACCCAGGAGCTACTACGGACACTAGTAAGGTACACATCAATTATATGTATATCACATATACCTTTTGTTTTGCCGGCCTTCTTGTCTGCTAAGTATTTAGGGCAGTTCCGCTTCCAGTGACCGCTTCCCTTGCAATGAAAGCACTCAGTCTCGGGCTTGGGTCCATTCCTTGGCTTCTTCCCGGCAGCTTGCTTGCCGGGCGCGGCAACCTCCTTGCCATCCTTCTTGAAGTTCTTTTTACCCTTGCCTTTCTTGAACTTAGTGGTTTTATTGACCATCAACACTTGATGTTCCTTCCTGACTTCTACCTCTGCTGATTTCAGCATAGCAAATACTTCAGGAATGGTCTTTTCCATCCCCTGCATATTGAAGTTCATCACAAAGCTCTTGTAGCTTGGTGGAAGCGACTGGAGGATTCTGTCAATGACCGCATCATCTGGGAGATTAACTCCCAGCTGAGTCAAGCGGTTATGCAACCCAGACATAGTGAGTATGTGCTCACTGACAGAACTGTTTTCCTCCATCTTACAGCTGAAGAACTTGTCGAAGACTTGATATCTCTCGACCCGGGCATGAGCTTGGAAAACCATTTTCAGCTCTTCGAACATCTCATATGCTCCATGTCTCTCAAAACTCTTTTGGAGCCCCGGCTCTAGGCTGTAAAGCATGCCGCACTGAACGAGGGAGTAGTCATCGGAACGTGCCTGCCAAGCGTTCATAACATCTTGTTCTGCAGGGAGAACAGGTGCGTCACCCAGCGGTGCTTTTAGGACATAATCTTTCTTGGCAGCTATGAGGATGATCCTCAGGTTCCGGACCCAGTCCGTATAGTTGCTGCCATCGTCTTTCAGCTTAGTTTTCTCTAGGAACGCGTTGAAGTTGAGGACTACGTTGGCCATTTGATCTACAAGACATATTGTAAAATATTTAGACTAAGTTCATGATAATTAAGTTCATCTAATCAAATTATAATGAACTCCCACTTAGATTAGACATCCCTCTAGTCATCTAAGTATTACATGATCCGAGCTAACTAGACCGTGTCCGATCATCACGTGAGACGGACTAGTCAACATCGGTGAACATCTTCATGTTGATCGTATCTTCTATACGACTCATGCTCGACCTTTCGGTCTTCTGTGTTCCGAGGCCATGTCTGTACATGCCAGGCTCGTCAAGTCAACCTAAGTGTTTGCATATGTAAATTTGTCTTACACCCGTTGTATGTGAACGTCTGAATAAAACACCCGATCATCACGTGGTGTTTTGAAACAGTGAACTGTCGCAACGGTGCACAGTTAGGGGGAACACTTCTTGAAATTAGTATGAGGGATCATCTTATTTACTACCGTCGTTCTAAGTAAACAAGATGCAAAACATGATAAACATCACATGCAATCAAATAATAAACGTGACATGATATGGCCAATATCACATAGCTCCTTTGATCTCCATCTTGGGGCTCCATGATCATCTTGTCACCGGCTTGACATCATGATCTCCATCATCGTGTCTCCATGAAGTTGCTCGCCAACTATTACTTCTACTACTATGGCTAACGCGTTTAGCAATAAAGTAAAGTAATTTACACGGCGTTTATCAATGACACGCAGGTCATATAAAAGAATAAAGACAACTCCTATGGCTCCTGCCGGTTGTCATACTCATCGACATGCAAGTCGTGATTCCTATTACAATAGCATGAACATCTCATACATCACATATAGATCATTCATCATTCATCACAACTTTGGCCATATCATATCACAAACCACTTGCTGCAAAAACAAGTTAGACGTCCTCTAATTGTTGTTGCAAGTTTTACGTGGCTGAATTAGGGTTCTAGCAAGAACGTCTTCTTACCTACGTTAAAGCCACAACGTGATTTGTCAACTTCTATTTACCCTTCATAAGGACCCTGTTCATCGAATCCGCTCCAACTAAAGTGGGAGAGACAGACACCCGCCAGCCACCTTATGCCACTAGTGCATGTTAGTCGGTGGAACCGGTCTCACGTAAGCGTACATGTAAGGTTGGTCCGGGCTGCTTCATCCCACAATACCGCTGAAGCAAGAAAGGACTAGTAACGGCAAGAAAGTTGACAAATCTACGCCCACAACAAATTGTGTTCTACTCGCGCAAGAAGAACTACGCATAGACCTAGCTCATGATGCCACTGTTGGGGAACATTGCAGAAAACAAAAATTTTCCTACTCGTTTCACCAAGATCATCTAGAAGTTCATCTAGCAATGAATCATTGGATGCATCTACATACCTTTGTAGATCGCGCACGGAAGCGTTCAAAAGAACGATGATGATGTAGTCGTACTCGACGTGATCCAAATCACCGATGACCAAGCGCCGAACGGACGGCACCTCCGCGTTCAACACACGTACGGGACGGGAGACGTCTCCTCCTTCTTGATCCAGCAAGGGGGGAGGAGAGGTAGATGAAGATCCAGCAGCACGACGGCGTGGTGGTGGATGCAGGGCGTCACAGAAGCAGGGCTTCGCCAAGACTCCGAGGGAGAGACGTAACGGGGGGAGAGGGAGGCGCCAGGGGCTGGTGTGTTTCCCTCCTCTCCCGCCACTATATATAGGGGTGCCATGGGGGGGGGGAGCCGGCCCTAGTAGATGAGATCTACTAGGGGGGGCGGCGGCCAAGGGGAGGCTTCCCTCCCCCCCAAGGCACCTAGGGGTGCCTTCCACCACATGGACTCTTCCATGGTGGGAACCCTAGGCGCATGGGCCTATAGGGGCTGGTGCCCTTGGCCCATGAAGGCCAAGGCGCACCCCCTACAGCCCATGTGGCCCCCCGGGACAGGTGGCCCCACCCGGTGGGCCCCCGGGACCCCTCCGGTGGTCCCGGTACAATACCGATAACCCCGAAACTTGTCTCGATGGCCGAAACAGCACTTCCTATATATAATTCTTTACCTCCGGACCATTCCGGAACTCCTCATGACGTCCTGGATCTCATCCGGGACTCCGAACAACATTCGGGTTACTGCATATACATATCTTCACAACCCTAGCGTCACCGAACCTTAAGTGTGTAGACCCTACGGGTTCGGGAGACAAGCAGACATGACCGAGACGACTCTCCGGTCAATAACCAACAGCGGGATCTGGATACCCATGTCGGCTCCCACATGCTCCACGATGATCTCATCGGATGAACCACGATGTCGAGGATTCAATCAACCCCGTACTCAATTCCCTTTGTCAATCGATATGTTACTTGCCCGAGATTCGATCGTCGGTATCCCAATACCTCGTTCAATCTCGTTACCGGCAAGTCACTTTACTCGTACCGTAATGCATGATCCCGTGACCAGACACTTGGTCACTCTGAGCTCATTATGATGATGCATTACCGAGTGGGCCCAGTGATACCTCTCCGTCATACGGAGTGACAAATCCCAGTCTTGATCCATGTCAACCCAACAGACACTTTTGGAGATACCCGTAGTCTACCTTTATAGTCACCCAGTTACGTTGTGACGTTTGGTATACCCAAAGCACTCCTACGATATCCGGGAGTTACACGATCTCATGGTCTAAGGAAAAGATACTTTGACATTGGAAAACTCTAGCAAACGAACTATACGATCTTGTGCTATGTTTAGAATTGGGTCTTGTCCATCACATCATTATCCTAATGATGTGATCTCGTTATCAATGACATCCAATGTCCATAGTCAGGAAACCATGACTATCTATTGATCAACGAGCTAGTCAACTAGAGGCTCACTAGGGACATGTTGGTGTCTGTTATTCACACATGTATTACGATTTCCGAATAACACAATTATAGCATGAATAAAGACAATTATCATGAACAAGGAAATATAATAATAATGCTTTTATTATTGCCTCTAGGGCATATTTCCAACAGACGGCTGCATTCACGTTAAATAGGGCACCATCAAAATCCGTTGAGACGACGCCTTATGAACTGTGGTTTGGCAAGAAACCAAAGTTGTTGTTTCTTAAAGTTTGGGGCTGCGATGCTTATGTGAAGAAACTTCAACCAGATAAGCTCGAACCAAGTCGGAGAAATGTGTCTTCATAGGATACCCAAAAGAGACTATTCGGTACACCTTCTATCACAGATCTGAGGGCAAGATTTTTGTTGCTAAATTCGGATCCTTTCTAGAGAAGGAGTTTCTCTCGAAAGAAGTGAGTGGGAGGAAAGTAGAACTTGATGAGGTAATTGTACCTGCTCCCTTATTGGAAAGTAGTTCATCACAAGAACCGGTTCCTGTGACAACTACACCAATTAGTGAGGAAGCTAATGATATTGATCATGAAACTTCAGATCAAGTTTCTACTGAACCTCGTAGTTCTACCAGAGTAAGATCCGCACCAGAGTGGTACGGTAATCCTATTCTGGAAGTCATGTTACTTGACCATGGAGAACCTACGAACTATGAGGAAGCGATGATGAGGCCAGATTCCGCAAAATGGCTTGAAGCCATAAAATCTGAGATGGGATTCATGTATGAAAACAAAGTATGGACTTTGGTTGACTTGCCCGATGATCGGCAAACCATTGAGAATAAATGGATCTTCAAGAAGAAGACTGACGCTGATGGTAATGTAACTGTCTACAAAGCTCGACTTGTTGCGAAAGGTTTTCGACAAGTTCAAGGAGTTGACTACGATGAGACTTTCTCACCCGTAGCGATGCTTAAGTCTGTCCGAATCATGTTAGAAATTGCCGTATTTTATGATTATGAAATTTGGCAAATGGATGTCAAAACTGCATTCCTGAATGGATTTCTGGAAGAAGAGTTGTATCTGATGCAACCAGAAGATTTTGTTGATCCAAAAGGTGCTAACAAAGTGTGCAAGCTCTAGCGATCCATTTATGGACTGGTGCAAGCATCTCGGAGTTGGAATAAACATTTTGATAGTGTGATCAAAGCATATGGTTTTATACAGACTTTTGGAGAAGCCTGTATTTACAAGAAAGTGAGTGGGAGCTCTGTAGCATTTCTGATATTATATGTAGATGACATATTTTTAATTGGAAATGATATAGAATTTCTGGATAGCATAAAGGGATACTTGAATAAAAGTTTTTCAATGAAAGACCTCAGTGAAGCTGCTTACATATTGGGCATCAAGATCTATAGAGATAGATCAAGACGCTTAATTGGACTTTCACAAAGCACATACCTTGATAAAGTTTTGAAAATTTTCAAAATGGATCAGGCAAAGAAAGGGTTCTTGCCTGTATTACAAGGTGTGAAGTTGAGTCAGACTCAATGCCCGACCACAGCAGAAGATAGAGAGAAAATGAAAGATGTTCCCTATGCTTCAGCCATAGGCTCTATCATGTATGCAATGCTGTGTACCAGACCTGACGTATGCTTAGCAATAAGCTTAGCAGGGAGGTACCAAAGTAATCCAGGAGTGGATCACTGGACATCTGTCAAGAACATCCTAAAATACCTGAAAAGGACTAAGGATATGTTTCTCGTATATGGAGGTGACAAAGAGCTAGTCGTAAATGGTTACGTCGATGTAAGCTTTGACACTGATCCGGACGATTCTAAATCGCAAACCGGATACGTGTTTTTATTAAACGGTGGAGCTGTAAGTTGGTGCAGTTCTAAACAAAGCGTCGTGTCATGATCTACATGCGAAGTGGAGTACATTGCTGCTTTGGAAGCAGCAAATGAAGGAGTCTGGATGAAGGAGTTCATTCCGATCTAGGTGTCATACCTAGTGCATCGGGACCAATGAAGATCTTCTGTGACAATACTGGTGCAATTGCCTTGGAAAAGGAATCCAGATTTCACAAGAGGACCAAGCACATCAAGAGACGCTTCAATTCCATCCGGGACCAAGTCCAGGTGGGACATAGAGATTTGCAAGATACATACGGATCTGAATGTTGCAGACCTGTTGACTAAGCCTCTTCCACGAGCAAAACATGATCAACACCAAGACTACATGGGTGTTAGA
Source organism: Triticum dicoccoides (assembly GCF_002162155.2). Taxonomy (NCBI): domain Eukaryota; kingdom Viridiplantae; phylum Streptophyta; class Magnoliopsida; order Poales; family Poaceae; genus Triticum; species Triticum dicoccoides. The sequence continues at coordinate 713,501,083 of NC_041383.1, forward strand.
ATCATTACTGTGTAATCTAGATTATTGACTCTAGTGCAAGTGGGAGACTGAAGGAAATATGCCCTAGAGGCAATAATAAAGTTATTATTTATTCCCTCATATCATGATAAATGTTTATTATTCATGCTAGAATTGTATTAACCGGAAACATGATACATGTGTGAATACATAGACAAACATAATGTCACTAGTATGCCTCTACTTGACTAGCTCATTAATCAAAGATGGTTATGTTTCCTAGCCATAGACATGTGTTGTCATTTGATTAACGGGATCACATCATTAGGAGAATGATGTGATTGACTTGACCCATTTCGTTAGCTTAGCACTTGATCATTTAGTATGTTGCTATTGCTTTCTTCATGACTTATACAAAGTTCCTATAACTATGAGATTATGCAACTTCCGTTTACCGGAGGAACACTTTGTGTGCTACCAAACGTCACAACGTAACTGGGTGATTATAAAGGAGCTCTACAGGTGTCTCCCAAGGTACATGTTGAGTTTGCATATTTCGAGATTAGGTTTTGTCACTCTGATTGTCAGAGAGGTATCTCTGGGCCCTCTCGGTAATGCACATCACTATAAGCCTTGCAAGCAATGTAGCTAATGAGTTAGTTACGGAATGATGCATTACGTAACGAGTAAAGAGACTTGCCGGTAACGAGATTGAACTAGGTATTGGATACCGACGATCGAATCTCGGGCAAGTAACATACCGATGACAAAGGAACAACGTATGTTGTTATGCGGTTTGACCAATAAAGATCTTCGTAGAATATGTAGGAGCCAATATGAGCATCCAGGTTCCGCTATTGGTTATTGACCGTGAACAGTTCTAGGTCATGTCTACATAGTTCTTGAACCCGTAGGGTCCGCACGCTTAACATTACGATGACAGTTTTATTATGAGTTTATAAGTTTTGATGTACAGAAGGTTGTTCGGAGTCCCGGATGTAATCACTGACATGACGAGGAGTCTCGAAATGGTCGAGACATAAAGATTGATATATTGGAAGCCTATATTTGGATATCGGAATCGTTTCGTGTGAAATCGGGATTTTATTGGAGTACCGGGGGTTACCGGAACCCCCCCGAGGGTTATTGGGCCTACATGGGCCCTAAGGGAGAAGAGGAGAGGACGCAAGAGGTGGGCTGCGCCCCCTCCCCTCCCTAGTCCGAATAGGACAAGGAGAAGGGGCCGACGCCCCCCCCCTTTCCTTCCCCTCCTCCTCCTCCTTCCCCCCTTCTCCTTCTTCAACTAGGAAAGAAGGGAGTCATACTCCCGGTGGGAGTAGGACTCCCCCTTGGCGCGCCCTCCTTGGCCGGCCGCCCCCTCCCCGTTGGCTCCTTTATATACGGGGCAGGGGGCACCTCTAGACATAAGTTGATCTTCGTGATCGTTCCTTAGCCGTGTGCGGTGCCCCCCTCCACCATATTCCACCCGGGTCATATCGTTGCGGTGCTTAGGCGAAGACCTGCGTCGGTAGAACATCATCATCGTCACCACGCCGTCGTGCTGACGGAACTCATCCCCGACACCCTGCTGGATCGGAGTCCGGGGATCGTCATCAAGCTGAACGTGTGCTGAACTCGGAGGTGCCGTACGTTCGGTGCTTGGATCGGTCGGATCATGAAGAGGTACGACTACATCAACCGTGTTGTCATAACGCTTCTGCTTACGGTCTACGAGGGTATGTGGACAACACTCTCCCCTCTCGTTGCTATGCATCACTATGATCTTGCGTGTGCGTAGGATTTTTTTGAAATTACTACGTTCCCCAACACTCTCTCCCTCTCTCCTCCCTCCCCCCTCTCTCTCTCTCTCCCTCTCCCTCTCTCTCTCTCTCTCTCTCTCGCTTTCTCTCACTCTCGTGATGAGAAATCTGTTGTTTTCCTTGCAACATTTTTCAGAGGTATGCATGCGTAGTTATCGATGATTTCTTTTTCGTATATGGTTATAGTGGGGTGTTTATTTCTAATCAGGATCGCCGCCGGTATGAAAAAAGTGGATCTTGCGCTATAAATTATAAGTTTGCTTCCATAAAAATATTTTAAAAATACTTAACAGGTAAAATTAACATCATATTTAGATTCCACACATTTTTCTAATAAAATTTCATATATAATATGTTAAAATCGAAGTTACGGTTTAAAAGATACAGATAATTTAGAAAATCATTTGGTTTGACTCTAACATATTCTAAAATAATATTTAAAAATACTTAACAGGTCAAAATAATCTCATATTCTTTTTCTATATATTTTTCTAATCAAATTTCATATATAACATGTTCAAATCAGAGTTACGGTTTAAAAGATATGGATGATTTTAAAAAGCATTTGTTTGACTTAAATATGATCCGCGGATGAATTACCTAAAACATCAGGGGGGGTTTCGAAAAATATAAAATAACGGTTCGGGTGTGACTTAAATTCGGACGGCTGGTTGATTTCAAGAAAAGACATGGACTTTTATGTAAAATACGAAAATAACGATTCGTTTTAACTTAAAACAGGACCGCGGTTGAATTCTTCGAAATAGAGGGACTTTTCTAAAAAAATGCCATGACGGACGAAAGAAACCCAATTTGCTTTATTATTAGGTAAAGATATGCACGAATAGAACACAAAGAGTTGTGGGCGATAATAGTCATACTGCTTACCAGCATGTCATACTTTGATTCGGCAGTATTGTTGGATGAAGCGGCCTAGACCGAGATTATGCGTACGGTTATGCGAGACTGGTTCTACCGACGTGCTTTGCACATAGGTGGCTGGTGAGTGTCGATTTCTCCAATTTTAGTTGAACCGAGTGTGGCTACGCCCGGTCCTTGTTGAAGGTTAAAACAACACACTTGATGAAAAATCGTTGTGGTTTTGATGCGTAGGTAAGAACGGTTCTTGCTAGAAGCCCGTAGCAGCCACGTAAAACTTGCAACAACAAAGTAGAGGACATCTAACTTATTTCTGCAGGGCTTGCTGTGATGCGATATGGTCAAGCATGATGTGATATAAATTGTTGTATGAGATGATCATGTTTTGTAACAAAGTTATCGGCAACTGGCAGGAGCCATATGGTTGTCGCTTTATTGTATGCAACACAATCACCATGTAATTGTTTTACTTTATCACTAAGCGGTAGCGATCGTCATAGTAACAATAGGTGGCAAAACGACAACGATGATACGATGGAGATTAAGGTGTCGCGCCGGTGACGTTGGAGATCATGAGGATGCTTCGGTGATGGAGATCATGAGCACAAGATGATGATGGCCATATCATGTCACATATTTTGATTGCATGTGATGTTTATCCTTTATGCATCTTATTTTGCTTAGAGCGTCGGTAGCATTATAAGATGATCCCTTACTAAATTTCAAGGTATAAGTGTTCTCTCTGAGTATGCACCGTTGCTACAGTTCGTCGTGCTGAGACACCACGTGATGATCGGGTGTGATAAGCTCTACGTTCACATACAACGGGTGCAAGCCAGTTTTGCACACGTAGAATACTCGGGTTAAACTTGACGAGCCTAACATATGCAGATATGGCCTCGGAACACTGGAGACCGAAAGGTCGAGCGTGAATCATATAGTAGATATGATCAACACAGTGATGTTCACCATTGAAAACTACTCCATCTCACGTGATGATCGGACATGGTTTAGTTGATTTGGATCACGTGATCATTTAGATGACTATAGGGATGTCTATCTAAGTGGGAGTTCTTAAGTAATATGATTAATTGAATTACCGCAGATAGGAAATACTTGGTAGATATCCACATATCAAAGATAGAGGGGAATAATATTATGCAATTCTGTCATGAGCGTGTAAAACTGCATGACTCCAACCTCAAGTTGGTAAGTTGCAATTCCAAAGTAAAGATAATGCAATGAGCTTAAGTCTTTGGATAGGATTCTACCAAACCATTTTGAGTCTAGACATTAGGATAAATTGCTAAACTTCAATCCAAAGGCCACATAGAAGGCACTCAAGGAGAATTCTGCAATGTTATCCATTCGATTTGCTTGAAATCGATGTCAGGATAATGAGCCAATGGTTTCGTGCGAATAAAGCACAGACTTAAGACCATCATGTAGATATGTCTTTTAAAACCATGGAATACCTGAATAGTGTAGTCAATGGATGGGAAGAGCCACTTACCTCGACTTGATGCATTCAAGGAGTCTGAGTGGTCCAGCGTAGACTTTAAGGTGTGTGGGCCTTAAAATTAGCTTCCCTATGTCACTTGTAGTGCACATAAAATCCAAATGTTGTTAGAATTTAGCATCATAATAATCATAAACTATTGAAATTGCTGATAGTTTCGGTTTCAACCCAGTGGCTCAATGACCAAGGAGAGTATGCCAAGTTTGTCATGTACAAGACACTCTTGAAAACTGTACGCAACATGTGCTGCGGGTTGTGTCGTACGTGTAGTACAATCCAGATGATACACAGAGAATGTGCTTGCCATATCCATTGCATATGGTAAAGAGAAGTTATTTCTCTTTGTTGTCATCATAAGTTTCGCTATGGAAACTATTTTGACGGATACCTGCATAGTTTAGTAGGGTATGAGTTAAACCTGGGAAGCAATAAAGCATCCCAATGTTACTCGAGTACCCATAGGGATAGTAAATATGACTCGAGTTGAGCCAACAAATACCTCATCGTGTCTAGCAATTTTGAAATATCTCCTTTCTCTCAATGAGAGTGGAAACATTGTACTTCCCTGAGTATAGAGTTTGTGGTGCATATGTCCACAAGGCATATATCATTTTCATCGGATTGACTCCCGTAGAAATCTATATATAGACATGAAGATTCTCAATATGAAAATCATTGTCAGATATATGGAATACATACAAATGTATTTGTATCAAAGTGCTGATACAATATACTGTCATATACAATATATAATGACAACAATACTTATGTTGTTGTTACAACATCCTAAATGGACATTAATTATATTGACCACTCAGGAGATTGAAAGACTATTCATAGTCTCCAAACATGTCGGTTGAGGCATATTCAACCATCACATTCTCCGTGCCCATAGGGTCCCGTCACAGCTGGTGATGTCGGATTGAAGGTTGGAGTAAGATTCAAGCCTTTGTCCTTGAGGTTCATTGTATCCCAGGAATTGCTAATATAGAATAACCAGATGCTGAGATCTGAATCTAATGCCTTATGATATATAAGACACCATTTTTCTGTTACCAGTGTGATCCTGACCAGAGGTGAATCCAGGATTCCACACAATATCCCATGGGACACAAGAGCGATCATGATGTCCCTGGCCCAGATAGGGCAGTGGTGGCCATTGAGGCCGAATGCCTCAAACTCTATAGCCATATGTTACCTCGATGGATAAACCATAGATAATTAATTTACAACCAGTAAATTAAAGACCATCATGGTTGATGTTGTAATGAACTTAGCAAAATCAATGGGTATTTCAAGAAGTTATCTTGAAACAATTAGTGTGAATTTCAAATTGCTAAATATGACACCTTGAAGATAATCTCCAAAAATGAGAAGAAGCACTAGAGAGTATAATATGATGAAATCAGTACATACTCACTCATAATGCCTTATGTCATGACTTAGTAAAATGTGTGGGTAGCACTTTGTAAAGCAATTATAATGTCAAAATGAAAAAATATAGGCTTTAACAGTAGTCATTGATAACCTGCGAAGGCAGTAGATCCATATGACTATGTGCCACACCACTGAAACCGCACATGAATCCTGACTATCTTGCACGTCGTCCGAGCACCTAGCGTGGTTGCACACCTGTCCTTGAGAGAGAAATTAAGGAGATGCAACCACAAACTTCATCATAAAATTTGTTTCATCTTCACCACCAATGAGATCATCATGCTCGTAATTTCTTGTTCACACTTAAGAAGGTCTTGTTCGCAACATTAATTTGTTGGATTATTGGCATCATAATTTTTAAAGAAAGAAGTTGTCTATCCAATAAAATATCATTGCCCATTGCAATGTTATTCATTATAAAAAATACGATCGTCAAGCTTCGGAGGGCTAATGGTACCTTTGCGTCTACCAATGACGAGCTACGGGGCATGGCGCGCACGTTCTACAGTGAGCTATACTCGACGGAGGGAGCAACAAATATGGAAGCAATTCTGCAACATGTTCAGGCCACGGTGACACCGGAGATGAACGCAAGACTTATGGCTAGATGGACAAACGAAGAGATCGATCATGCCCTCTTTCAGATGGGCCCGACAAAGGCGCCGGGTCCGGACAGCCTGCCGGCGTTATTCTACCAAAGACACTGGTCTTTGGTGAAAGATGAAGTGTGCGCTGCAGTTATAGGATTCTTGGACGGGAAGGATTTTCCAGACGACTTCAACAACATTGTATTGGTCCTGATCCCCAAGGTTACAGCACCGGAGCTGCTCTCGCAATTCAAGCCCATCAGCCTATGCAATGTACTCTATAGGATAGCTGCAAAAGTTTTGGTGAACAGGCTGAAGATCATTCTACAGGTGTTGATTTCTGAGGAACAGAGTGCCTTTGTCCCCGGTCGGTTAATCACAGATAATGTACTTATAGCTTATGAGTGCACACATGCCATTCGGAATTAGAAATGGAAAAAAGGCATTTTGTGGAGTCAAGCTAGACATGATGAAGGCATACGACAGGGTTGAATGGGTCTTCCTTGAGAAGATGATGGAGTTGATGGTCTTTTCTCTAAATTGGATTCAGACTATTTTGCGTTGTGTTAAATCAGTTAAATTCTCACTCCGTCTTTATGGTGACACTTCTGAGTTGTTCTCGCCATCACAAGCTTTGTGGCAGGGGATCCTCTATACCCCCTACCTCTTTCTCTTTTGTGTGGAAGGCTTCTCCACACTGTTGAAGAAAGCCCAAGAGGAACAATGGATTAAGTGGGTCGAGTTTGGGAGGGACGGTCATCACATTACTCACCTTCTATTTGCGGATGACAATATTGTTTTTCTTGAGGCGACTATGGATAGTTTGCTTGAGCTCCACAGTATACTAAATGTTTATGAGTCGGTGATGTCTACTACACAACCTTCTTCTTGTAGACGTTGTTGGGCCTGCAAGTGCATAGGTTTGTAGGACAATAGCAAATTTCCCTCAAGTGGATTACCTAAGGTTTATCAATCCGTGGGAGGTATAGGATGAAGATGGTCTCTCTCAAACAACCCTGCAACCAAATATCAGAAAGTCTCTTGTGTCCCCAACACACCCAATACAATGGTAAATTGTATAGGTGCACTAGTTCGGCGAAGAGATGGTGATACAAGTGCAATATGAATGGTAGATATAGGTTTTTGTAACCTGAAAATAAAAAAACAGCAAGGTAACTAATGATAAAAGTGAGCACAAACGGTATTGCAATGATAGGAAACAAGGCCTAAGGTTCATACTTTCACTAGTGCAAGTTCTCTCAACAATAATAACATAATTGGATCATATAACTATCCCTCAACATGCAACAACGAGTCACTCCAAAGCTACTAATAGCGGAGAACAAACAAAGAGATTATGGTAGGGTACGAAACCACCTCAAAGTTATCCTTTCGGCTCGATCTATTCAAGAGTCCGTAGTAAAATAACATGAAGCTATTCTTTCCGTTCAATCTATCATAGAGTTCATACTAGAATAACACCTTAAGACACAAATCAACCAAAACCCTAATGTCACCTAGATACTCCATTGTCACCTCAAGTATCCGTGGGCATGATTATACGATATGCATCACACAATCTCAGATTCATCTATTCAACCAACACAAAGTACTTCAAAGAGTGCCCCAAAGTTTCTACCGGAGAGTCAAGATGAGAACATGTGCCAACCCCTATGCATAGGTTCATGGGCGGAACCCGCAAGTTGATCACCAAAACATACATCAAGTGGATCAGGTGATATCCCATTGTCACCACAGATAAGCACGGCAAGACATACATCAAGTGTTCTCAAATCCTTAAAGACTCAATCCGATAAGATAACTTCAAGAGGAAAACTCAATTCATCAAAAGAGAGTAGAGGGGTAGAAACATCATAATATCCAACTTTAATAGCAAAGCTCGCGATACATCAAGATCGTGCCATAGAGAGAACACGAGAGAGAGAGAGAGAGAGAGAGAGAGAGAGAGAGAGAGAGAGAGACCAAACACATAGCTACTGGTACATACCCTCAGCCCCGAGGGTGAAGTACTCCCTCCTCGTCATGGGGAGCGCCGGGATGATGAAGATGGCCATCGGTGAGGGATTCCCCCTCCGGCAGGGTGCCGAAACGGGCTCCCGAGAGGTTTTTGGTGGCTACAGAGGCTTGCGGCGGCGGAACCCCCGATCTATCTTGTTCTTCGATGTTTTTAGGGTATTTGGGAATATATAGGCGAAAGAAGTTGGTCGGGGGAGCCTCGAGGGGCCCACGAGGGTGGAGGGCATGCCCAGGGGGGTGGGCGCGCCCCCTATCTTGTGGCTTCCTCGACGCTTCCCTGGCTTGCACTCCAAGTTCCTGGGATTGCTTTTGTTCCAAAAATAACTTTTCCGAAGGTTTCATTCCGTTTGGACTCCATTTGATATTCCTTTTCTTTGAAACACTAAAATAGGCAATAAAATAGCAATATGGGTTGGGCCTCCGGTTAATAGGTTAGTCCCAAAAGTAATATAAAAGTGTATAATAAAGCCTGTAATCATTCAAAACAGATAATAAAATAGCATGAATGCCTCATAAATTATAGATACGTTGGAGACGTATCAGTCGGCCTCAGGGCAGAAAGTTAATTTTGATAAATTGTCCATCTTCTTTGGGAAGGGGCACGATGATACGAGGAAAGCTACGTTAAGAAGTGTGATTGGTATTGCAAATGAGGCTCTCAATGAGAGATACCTAGGGCTACCAACACTGGTTGGCCGCTCGAAAGATGGTTGCTTTAAATACATGACAGATCGGTCAGCTGCCAAAACTCATGGTTGGAAAGGACAAGGCCTCTCCAAAGCTGGCGGAAAAGTGCTTGTGAAATCAGTTCTACAAGCGACTCCCACGTTTTCCATGAGCTGCTTCCAGTTTGCCAAAAAAACGTGCCGGAACCTGACATCTATTTCTTTAAAATTTTGGTGGGGAGCGAAGCATGGAAAACATAAGGTTCATTGAATCGGATGGGATAAAATGTGTCGTAGCAAGAGGACGGGGGGCATGGGTTTTCGAGATTTTGAGGCTTTTAACCAGGCCCTACTCGCCAAGCAAGCATGGAGGTTACTTATCAATCCGGAATCACTTTGTGCTCAAGTACTGAAGGCGCGCTATTTTCAGAATACTGAGTTTCTTCACGCGAGCTGCCCCAAAAATAGCTCTTTCACTTGGAAAAGCATGCTGTTTGCCCGAGAACTGCTATAGTGCGGGCTGGTGTGACGCATTGGGGACGGTAGATCAGTCAACGCGTGGATGCATGGATCCCCAGGAACGGGACTCGTTGGCCGCTGGGCGCGCTTGACAAAACGAACATAGCTACAGTGGCGGATCTGCTTGATTACTCAGGAAGGGCATGGGATGTGCAGACACTTGAACGGGCGCTGTTGCCAGCTGATATAAGCGACGTCCTAAAGGTCCCAGTAGGTGGTAAGGACAACTCTAGCAGACCTCGCATCCGGCCGGCCCGCAAAACGCATTTGAAGTTCGCTGAAAAACGGCTTTGTGGGCCGGTGCGGACGGCCGCAGATGCAGACCCCGCATAATGGATCCGTAAAAAAAGATATTCGCGAAATATGCTCTTTTACGGGTCGGCTTTGCGGGGTCTGATCTGGCGCAGCTCTTCCCAGCCCGGAAAATCTAAATTTGCACCTTAATTTGATCCAACATAATCCATTTCTTTGCTTTTTCAACAACATTGGATACATAAGACATCACCAAATCTTTGCTAGAATAGTAAGACCAAAGAAAACAAGAACAACAAGTATGCATTTTAGAAGATTTTCAACTTCCATAACTGCTCTCACTAGTTGGACTAATATCTTCTCCATGCATTCGTTGTTGATCTGTGTATTCTTGATTTCACATTCTTCTTTCTTTGTTTCGAAAGAAGTAGACGTTGCTTCCCCTCTAGTTGCACATGCAGCCGCATCATTGCCTTCGATTCTTCTAAGGAGTGCGTCAACGTCTATTAAGTTTCTTCCTGTCAACAAATCAATGTATTCGCCTTCCCAAAACCAAAATGAGCATCCATCTTCCTACACACATGACGATGTTCGACATGAGCTACCGCAATTGAACCAAAGAATGAGCTATCAAAATTTGCCGAATGAAAACAGCACGTACCCCATCATTTTCGCACTTGAAGAACACCCATCCGGGGTGCTCCGGCGTGCCCGAAGTTAGCCGTAGCACTGTCCGCGTGCAGTCGCCGCACTGTATGAGCGGCATCGGCGAGCCACAAAGCCGTTGCGCGAGCGCCGAGCCCGGTGGACGGCCGGACGAATCCAGGCCCGCAAACCGTCGGCGGCGGCGGGAGGACAAACCCGTACCTGCATGCGGCAATGCGACCTTGCCGGGGTTGCGGGAGATGCTCCCCGACCATTCCATCGCTTGGTGCAGCCATCAGCGGCTCGCAATGAAGGTCTGCATATCCGGAACTTTCCGGCCCGCCGACGCAGAAGGGGGGGAGAGGGAAGGCCCCGTGCGTGTGGCGGCCTTTCGGCGTGCTCCCGCCGGCTGCTTTCGCCAGAATCTTGGGTGGCAGCCCAGCGGCGGGGCGAGGGGGAGAGAGGAGGTGGTTGGTGGGGAAAGCGCGGGCTGAAATGCCCCCCCCCCCACCACCAACGGCTTCCGCTTATATGCAGGGCACCGCGGCGGCGAGGGAGAAACCCGCGTTTTCGCGGGTTGGGGCCGAGATTTTGCCGCACCCCTCAAAAAAATTTGCGGGCCGGCCGTCTTTGCGGCGTTTGTTCGGGCGGGATCTTCCACGCCGACCCGCATTTTGACGGTTATTTTGCGGGTCGGGGCTTTTCGCGGGGTCTTGTAGAGTTGCTCTAATGGGCGTGCGGACTACCCACCATGGAATAACACTAAAAATGGGGTAGCCTATCATCTTGCTATGGAAATTAAACGCTTGCGTTCAGGTTCGCTGGAGTCCTCATCATCAGTCACTGCGTACCAGGGATGGATTGAGCTATGGGAGACCAACGTAAAATACACGCCTGGAGATTGGCCCGGACTGGTCTGGCCCTAGGGTCCGAGCTGCAGCGACGTCATATTAAACAAGGAGTCACGTGCCCGGTTTGGGAAGAGACAAGCATCCATTGGTTTTGGAAATGTCCCATGCTCGGCACGTGTGGTCACTTGTTAATGCAGATAGAGGAGATGACATGTTCTCGGTGCCAGAGACAATACATTTTTAAAAAGAAACGCTTTATTACTTAAAAGGTTTAATCATTACACCCCGCCTCTGCATAATTAAGATGCACACAACCAATGCCAGAGGCAATACATACACAACATCAGCTAGGCCGGTCACTGCTGGACTGGTTTGGCAAAGCGTCTGAAGCGAATAAGGCGTCTTTATGATGGTGCTTTATCACATGTGGTTAGCAAGAAATGCGACAAGAGACGGAAAGCTCATTGAGGATGCTAGATCCCTGGTTGATCGTGTCTGGGCACTGCTGGATGAATGGGCTAATGTCCATGCTTCACCGGTTACCACACAAGGAGGAACGCCAACTGAGGAGTAGCGCCCCCTGGACCAAGGATGGCTGAAACTTAATGTCGATGGAGCGACAGCGAAGGTGGATGGCTCAGGAGGCGGTGGAGCGGGCGTACGCGATCATCATGGTGTGTTCGTGGGAGGTTCATGCCTTTTTTTTTCCATCCGTGACGAACCCAGAACATCCAGAGTTGTTGGCTTGTCGGCACGGTGTCCAGCTCGCCATTGAGGTGGGCGCTCAGAGGATTGTCTTGGAGACAGACAATCTGAGAGTCAAACAAACATTATGTTCGATGGAGCTAGCTAGATCCCGGTACGGCCCCTTCATAGAAGAGATTAAGGAGCTTCTTGACTCTCGGGATGAATTTCGTGTGTGTTGGGCTAGGGTTGCCTTAATAAGTTGTGCAAGACTTGGTTTTCGATTCCTCCTTGTATTCATGACATTGTTGTGGCTGAGGCCACTTAATTAACTAGAAGATACTCCGCGCGTTGCTGCGGAAATCAATTAACGTATTTTTGTGAAGTCAATTAACGTATTTTTTTCTCACAAAAAGAAAATAAGTTTTTTTTTAGAAAATTAACCCAATTGGTAAGAAGGTTTGTATGGCGCAACAATATTATGCGGTAGGTTAGTAACACATGTAAGAAATCAAATGATTTTGCTATCTAAGACATCCAGAATCAAATGCAAAGTGCATGATAGTGCAAATAAAAAAATAAAAAAATTGGTAAAAGATGGGGCTCGTATGTTCCAAACCTGCCAGATGGTTATGTATGAATTTCAGAATTAGGATTAGGTTGCAGATCAAGAAGCTTTAATTCATTGTTAGACCCTTACCTATCCAAAGAACAACATAGAATTGGTCTGCACATGGGTTGCAGCATGTACATCTGCAGAAAAAAAATACAGTTCTAGAACAACAGGAAGACTTGACCTTAAGCTGCAGAAGCGTTCTTGCCGTAGTCTGTAGGCCTCCGTCTTCGCCCAGTTGAAGCTAGCAAGCACCTCGGAACTACCAGCAAGTGCCAAGAAACATGCAAACACCATATGACAACACAAAATCAAGCCAATCAGAAGAAAGCAAGCAAACCAGGACAGACTGGAGGCTCGAGCTCACCATTGATACCGATCTTGATCAGAGTTGTGCAGACCATGAAATCAGAAAAGCAGAATATTAATCATCATCCAAACCACCACCAGAAATCGAAAACTGCAACAAACTAATAAGTGCATGAAGTTGTATACTGGTCTTGGAGCTGTGCAGACCACGAAAATCCATAAAATAGACACAAGATCAATCATCCAAAGCAGCACCAGTAATCCGAAACCACAACAACTAATAAGTGCATGAAGTGGCGGACTGGCTGGCCAATAATGAGGAGAAGAGACGCTCACGCTCTTCTTCAGTTGGGCTTGCGGGCTTTCATATAGACGTCGAGAAGGCAGGAGGATGCCAGCGAGCTTCTCCTTCCTGAACTCATCCGCTGGAACCGGGGCCATGACGGGGATGGTCGTGGTACGTCTGAGGCCATCGACGCGAGAAGGGCATGGAGCAGAGCAACGCGTGCGCACATGTTTACTGGGCATCACGGGGCTGGGCGCGTCAGGGGCGGCCGAAGCCGCTGATCGTCAGGAGGCATGGAGCAGAGCATCCCACTGGAATCCGAACCACCACAGAGATGGCCGGGTCTGGTGCGCCCGAAGAAGCCAGTGCGAGAAAGGCCCGAAGCAGAGCGATGCGTCCGAGGTTGCTGGTGCGAGGAGGGACGGGAGCAGACCAACGGCGTGCGCACATGTTGATTCAGCTGCGCGGGGATGTTCGCATCCGGCAGGGATAGCTAGAGCTCCGATGCGCCTACAATCAGAGGGCATCAGCGTCGAATTGCAACAATCGTGGTACTGGAGGGACAGCAAGATTGGGCATAGCAGAGTGGTGGGGAAGGGGAAGAATAAACGGCGGCAAGGAGGGGAAGCCGAGAAGGCAAGCCCACTCATTTGGGCTTCATAACTGTATTGATTGGAAGTCGGAAGTAGAACATGCGCTGATGTGCGGCATGTGCCGGTGAATTGTGTAGAGGTGAACAGAGAGGAGGTTGCCTTGAATCCGATGGCTACCTATAATGCATGCCTTGATCTATGGCTAGAATTAATTAGGGTGACGTGGCTTAAGAAGAAGTAAGATAATTCATTATAATGGGGAGCTCCTATTTATATATAGTACTCCCTCCATTCCCTTATATAAGACCACTATTAAAAATACATTTTGCATCAATACAAGGCCACCAACAGTATGATATTTTCTCGTACTAGCAACTTTTTAATACTTACATGCATATAGTCATAATGACACTCAACCACTTCATTCCCATTCATTCGTTGCATGCTTGTGGTGTATTAATGATCCCGATTAACGAAAAGAAAAGTTGACTTCCAAACAAGTCATTAAATTTTATCTTGGTACATGTAATATGAGCTTGGCCTTGTATAAGACTAGCCACAATGGGTAGTAACATAGAATAGTAACATGCCCATGTTACTACTCTATGTTACTACCTCTATAGTGGGGAGCAACATATGTGTGGTAACATGCAACACTTCATTTATTAGACCATAGACTCATTTTGCCTTGATATGTGTGATGTTACTCATACTAGTAGTAACTAGCTATGTTACCACATGCCTCTCTTTCTTCATTTATTGCTTGCCACATCATGCATTTTATCTAGATATGTGTGATATTACTACCTATGTTACTCCCATTGTGGGTAGTCTAAGGGAATGGAGGGAGTAGATAAATTGGCAGCGACGTTCCCCTAAAAAAGACAATGGTCATAACCATTAATAAATAATAATAATAATTTCAGATATCCTTATTTAGTACTCGGCCTCACGTAGCTGGCGCCGCCTCTCCCAAGTTTAGGTTTTCTCCGCCTCTCGCCGCCGCCGCCGCCGGTCCGCCTCGTCTCTAGTGGCTTTAGGGCGATGGAAGCGCGGTGGATCCCGGCCCTCGTTGATTTATATGGTATTTTAAGTTTTGTTAGGGTTTGTGCCCTGCTCAGGAAGGCAAGATAGCGGCGGCTCCTGAAGATGGAATAAGGTTCTCTCCATCTAGCCCCCGTTCTGATGGTGCGTATAGCATCGTTAGTGAGCATATGGAGATGTGTCTCTGACGGATCTATCTTTGGTGTATCTGCTCGAATTTGTTCGTCATTCGTCTACGTTTGTGTGTCTTTAGATTGGATCCTTCCGGTCTACACTACTCTTTATCGGCGACGGTAGTTATGGTACGCTGGTCCTGCGGGGCCTTACCACGGCGACTTTCCGACTATCTAGTACAATAAATTTTGCTAGATTCCGACGAGGGAAGGGCGATGACGGTGGCGCGCTTTTCTTGTAGTCATCGCTAGATAGTTTATGAATCTGGATGTAATTTTTATTATTTTTTATGTTCGTTGTACTGCCACGATTGATTTTATTTTTTGAAACGAAGCTACGCGCACGGAGGACGAAGCGTCTTTGGCTTTTTGGGTGCATCAGCTTGGTTCCTAGCATAGGTTCTTAACTGATGCCATGTATTTCCTTCCGGCCCCCTCCCCTCTGTTTTTCTACTCTCTTTAGGCAACTTTATGGCCTCTGCACTACAATGCGTAACATAAGTTTCTTATAAGTGAACTTTGATCACCGGGTGGTGGCCTGTTTTGAAATGCATAAGTAGAGTGAGATATACTTTTTATTTCAAAAGAAAAAAACATAATTAAACATGAATAAATCAAAAGTTTTCTACAAAAAAACAGATATCCTTGAATCTCCCAACATCACTCAAGCAACATTAAAATCTTCTCGCCTCGTGCACTCAAATCTTCTCGTATAGATCCTGCAAAAAAAAGTCTTCTTGTATAGCCATATCCCGTTTTTTTTTTCTTTTTTTAACATGGGAAGGGGACTAGAAAGTCCCCGAAGCCGCTTCACATAAGAAAAGTGACAGTACACCATAAAGAGGACCCTGGGAGAACTGCAGTTAGAGACACGTCCTCTCTATTTGCAAACAGGACCCTAAGGAAATTAAGCGTAAGGAAATTAAACTGACCCAAATTGCTCCTTCAGATTGCAGGATCCACGTGGCATTCAAGGTCTCAAAGGTAGATTCCGCGTCCGCACCCAGTTTGCGGGCTCGACGCGCGTGCGACCGGCTTCCTCCGTGACAGTCATCATGCGCGCCTCCTCCGCGCGGGCGGAGACGACAATGACACGCTAGTTCCTCCTCGCCGGTGTGCTGGAGCACGCACTCGTCCTCCTCTTTATACGCTGCGTGCATAGACGCGGCTCCACCAGCTGCTCGCGTGCTTGGCAGTGCGGCGGCATGGCAAGGAGGGACTGCAGACGACATGAGCGGGCGAGCCTTCGGCTTCATGGCACAGGGATGGCGGCGACACGGCGGTGATGGGCGAGAAATTATTGGCCGGAGTAGGCGGGCGCCGACATGCGCAACGGTGGCGGCGGCATATTGATGAGTGCGCGTATGGAAGCTTACTTTAGTTTTATATAAGGTTGGTCAAACTTAAAAGAAAACCGTACTAGTACACGTAAACATTAGACTTAGGCAGCGCTTTTTTTTGAAGTTAGTACCACAGCCACGATACAGAATTATGTGCAAGCGCGTGAACCGTGGCCGCGGGGTCGATCGAACGGTGCGTCACCGTGTCGCGCTTGAAGGACATCCACCGAACCTTTTTGTGTGTGTGAAAACAATCCACGAATATTACTCAACTTCTTTTTCCTAGGAAAGTTCTTGACGCTGCAATATTTTCATATATTTGAATTTAGCTCCACTTTGTGTTTATTTGGATTTGGACGTTTTAGGTGCGCCCTAGTTTTTTTAATACTTATTTTGTGTGTGTGACTGAGAGAGAATGTGTGTATGTGTCCATATGTGTGTTGTGGTGAAAGGGCAATGTGGAGACGGTGTGTGTGTGATACAGATATAGAGAGGTGTGAATGTGCAAATGATCATGCATGAGTGAGACATAGACATATGCCGATACGTTGTGTATACATGAGAGAACGATCTTCTACTTTACTTGTGTGTGTGTGTGTGAGAGAGAGAGAGAGAGAGACAGAGAGAGATGAGCATCCGTAACATAACAACCATCTCTCTCGATTCGTCCGTCCCTCGCACGATCGCATGCAACACATGCATCAACACGCACATTTTGACACCCTCACTCGGTCCCTGCCCACCTCAAGGCCCGCACAATCTCTTCGTGAATACCCATTTCTCTCCTTAGGTTTGTTTTCGCTCAATATCTGACACACACACACACGCAGCACAACACACACACACACACACTCCCCGAGCACACAATTCATCCCCATCCAAGGTTATACGGCGACCACTTTCGCTTGTGCTTCTTTGCACCCCAACATGCACAACACCTCAATCTTCAAAGAGGGCATCGAGAAGATCGAAGACGGCGACCACACCACGCTAGAGAATGCGGGGTCATTTGGAAGTAGGGTGATGTGACGAGGCTGACTGACTCCTCCCCCCACCCTCTATCTCTTGCACAAAATTACCAATCCCTCTCTCCCCCGCACAAAATTGTCAATCCCTCAACCCATGAGATCCTTCCCCTGTCGTCCATGTTTTTCTAGCTCTCTCATCAAATATGTTGTCTCTTCTCCTTCCACATATACAGAATCCGGATGCACACGCATCTCACGTATATTACATGTCTCCATCTTTCTCACATACCTAACTTCTTCCTCTCTCTTTCTCTTTCTCTCTCTCTCTCTCTCTGTCTCGTTAGGTTTGTCTCCTACTCTCTCGTCCACATACATACAATCTTTCCCGCCCTATCTGCTCCATCTTCAAAAGCTCTCTCTGCACATTTCATTCACACATTGGGATATGTCAAAATGTTGCTTCTATAATGGCTGATGTAGAGTTTTGGTTGTTTTTGTTGCATCCTACAAAGTAATAACTATGAAATGCATTTAGATTCTCATTTGACTGGGATTATGTGAATTCGAGCATGTTGTGAAGTACTATAGACCTGGTATACATCTTGGGATTCGACAATGATTGTTACTATTGAATTGTATAGACCATTACATTCGAAGTCAATAGCCTAATATATTTATTTCACAATTTCAACAAATGATTAGTTCACTACAAAGTAAGAAAACAAATGTGTACTCCCTCTGTTTTTATTGAAGTCCGCATATTAGCATTGGTCAAAGTCAAGTTTTGTAAACTCTCAGAAAGCTTATAACAAAAAATGTTAACATATACAATAACAAATAAATACCATTAGATTCATTATTGAATGTACTTTCACATCATACATATTAGTTATGGTAAATGTTTATATTTTTATATAAACTTGGTCAAACTTTAGGAAGTTTGACTTCGGTCAAACCTAATATGCAGAGTTTACTACTACTACTCGCTAGTTGCTTAGCCAAATCACTCAACACGCCACACGGGGAGTCCAGTGTCACAAAATTTTGAGGTCGGCGGGAAAATCTCCCGCGACCCTGATTCGAGCAGTGGGAAGTTACCATCATAGCCTTCGGAATAGGCCTATGGACGACGCTTGGTAGGGGGCTATTTTCGTAACTTCAGGTTCACCCTACCTAGCCAACCCCACCCCAACACCCAGAGTAGTACACCTGAATACTCCCCATTTTCCATCCAACCGCAAAATAGACTTCTCCACGGCACCGCAGCCTTCGTGCTCCTCCCCTTTACATTGGCACTCGTCCACCGCAGCGCATCTGCCTCATCGACGACCTCGTACGCCGCACTGGAGCCGGTCCACCATCGTCGTCATAGATGGAGCCTCTTCCCCGATATCGTCTTCCACGGTCTCGGATCTGCTTCCCGGAAGCCGACGCCAAGCGCAGAAGTACCACCATCATGGACAATGAACTGGCTCCCGTTGCCGACCATGACTCACAGAGGCCGCCACGACCATCGTTCTCCTCCTCGATTGGTAATGTGTGTATTGAATCACTTAGCAATACATGTGCAGTTCCAATTTTGTTCATACCTACCCTTCAATTTTCCTGGCTGCTATTGTTCCCGTAAAAGTAATTGGTTATAGCCTCCATTGTCCAACAGAATATCAACTTGTAATTGTGCGTCGCTCCTGTATCGCGTTGTGCTTGGGTAGGTTTTTCATCTGCAACTAGTAGTGTGGCAAATGATGGAAAGGTTTTTAGAACTATCAAGATGCCCATGCGTTGCACGCATCAAGATGCATTTGTATGAGTAGTTTATCTTGTGGGAGAAAAGGATGAACGAGGGAAGGCCTTATTTGCAAATCTGGAGAGGGGTATGGGTATCTTTTTGCAAAATTCCCATTTGTTTCCTTCCTATCTGTCAGATATAAATCGTACGGCCTATATTGCAAGAAAAAAGTAGACAGTAAAGGAAGTAGAGATAAATATTAAGTATAAAATATAAAATAAATATAACCGTAGAGAAGAGAGTAGAGATAGCAGAGACGTCGGGAAAGGATCGCGCGCGCGCGGGAAAAAGTGGCCGGGCGTGCACTAGTTTTGGCACCAAGGCATTGAGTGCCATTCTGGATGCAATGAAACTCATACGCTCCCCACCTGTTGACTCTTGTTCAGAACATGACCCTAATGACTATTCTAACCTCGAGGAGTCAAAGGCAGATGGCCTGTCCTGTTCACCCATCAAGGTGCCTGTTCTAATTTGGCAATGTTTTATTGATTGCGCGTATCTTGCATATGTTGTCTTGCATTTATTCTACTTTGTTGCACCACCATCTGCTTAGTTTACTCATCATATATGTCGAGATGCCATGCCCATCCATTATCAATCCATATTCCATCTGTCATCATACCATGTTTTTCCACTCAAATGCTGTTTGTGTGCATCAGACATCAAAAGGGAAGAGGGTGATTGCCGAACCTGAAGGAGCACCAGCAAAGTCCTTTAAAAATGTGGTGGTGCCGGAGAAATGAGACAGCACCCCACTTATATTGGCTGTACAACCAGTGACACAAAACATAGGACCGACTCAGCAGACTGTACCCATACTTCACTGGCCACACCACTAGCCCCACCACACAGGACCTGCACTCCAGCAAAAGGTATACCGATTTCATTTTCCATAGCACCATCTGTACCACAGAAAAATCCCACTCCAGCAAAAAGTACAGCAAGTCCACCGGCCGAAGACCTATCCCAACTGCAGAGACGGCCAATTCCTGCAGATTGGAACCCCATTCCATTTATTCCCAGTTTAAAAGACAATGCTTTCAATGTTGTTAGGGACTACGTGCATATATTCACATCATGGGAAGATTATTGTGAAGACAAACACCATTTTCACATCTTCCTGTCCAACTTACATGTAAGTGCAATTATTCATGGTTATTAGTTTCCTGTTTTCTGCTGATTGAACACATCAATGATTTACATTACATTGTTGTAACTAGGCGAGGGTCAATCTGGATAGTCATGACGAGCAAAGCTTGCTTGTGCTTTTCAAGGAAGCATTGCAGCAGTATCGGTGTTACCTGAGGAAATCACACTTTGGTGGCAAGTCTATAAACGAATTTCCGGTGAAGTCTCCTGTGCTAAATTTAGAAGACATTGAATGGAAAAACCTTGTTATGCACTGGTCTCGTTCCCAGGATGAGGTACTGTCTATGAAATCACATGACAATTTGAACTTCTACTTTTCCGTATGTGCCTTACGGATCTTTTTTGCAGGAAATCTGCCCGAAGAAGAATTCCGGTTTGAAAAGAACGACATGATATCAGAAATATGCTGCCCGCTGTTTTGCTCTTGTTAGTACCTGTTGTCCTGTATCACTGTACTTGCATACATACCTGGTTCATTATGTGACATCAGTATGCATGATAGCTTGCTTATCAATTGTTCGCTCCAAATTATCTGATCTGTATGAATGGTTACATTAGTGTAGAATATATCCAATGCCAATGTTTTTTTAGCTCTGCATTGTTCTTGTAAGTACATGCTGTCCTTTATCAGTGTACTTATAATGACAGGTAGTTGTTCATGTACCATCACTCTGCAGCTTATTTTCCTTTGCCCTCCATTTTCTACACATCAGATATATATTTACTCTTACCATAAGGTTGGTACTGAAGAAGTTTAGTTGTGCATTGATCTTGGCTATACCTTTTGCCTGTATCGCTGCACTTACATTTATAGCTACTTGGTTATGTAGCATCACTCTTCATCTTATCTTAAATATTCTCCATTTTTTCGTATATTATCACATCTATATTTACTCTTAACAAAATGTAGAACAAAGGCAATGCTTGTGAAGAAGATTCTGTGGTAAACTTCTTGAATTGCCCCCCCCCCATCAGCACGGACAAGGCCTTTATAGAGCCTGTCTTCACCAATAATGTAAGTTTGTCCATCTCAAGCCCTCAAACTTTGTTGTATATATTTGGTTAGGAATGACTGCAACAGCTGTTTATTTTTGGTCTTTGCATCAAATTGCATGTTTAAAGTTTATTATGTAGTTCATAAACAAAAGTTTGTCCTTTCTCAATTAAGTTTTCAGTTGTACAACCAAGTTCCTTATTCATACCATGTAAATTAAATTATACAGAGCAAGTGATCTTCCTTTGCACTGCATGTATGGTTCTGTTCTTCATCTGTAATCCAGTGGTATGGTGAACCTACCCACTACAGCACAATGTCATATTCTGCAATGTCTTAACTATGAACAATGTCATATCATTCTACTACTCCCTCCGTCCGAAAATACTTGTCATTGAAATAGATGTATCTAGATGTATTTTAGTTCTAGACACATCCATTTTGATGACATGTAATTCCGGACGGAGGGAGTATTATTTAAACCGACTCTTTATTTGCCAATCTGAAATGGGATAAATTGACAACACACTAACCATTGATACTTATGATTTCTTGATCTGTAATCCAGTGGTGTCGTGAAGCTGCCAACTCCTTCACAATGTCATTTCTTGCCATGTCTTGACCTGAACAATACCATATTGTGTTAATGCAATTTTAAACTATGTCACTTTATTCGTCAGTAAGAAATGTGATGAATTGTCAGCACTGATACTTTTATGTGCAAAATCTGTCATCTGTCTGCTTGTTTATCTTTCAGAGTGAGGAAGATTTAAGTGTTGAACAAGCGCAGTCTCATCATCTTGCTTAGCTGCTTGCGCTGCAGCTCCCCAGCAGGGCTAACCTTTCTTGAACTCTATTGAAGTGCTGTCGGTTTTGTATATTATTTTGTCGGCGTGTTTATTTGCACTGGTGGCGATCTTTGATGCCCAGTGTATGTAATCTGCTGTCTGCTTGTGCTTTATTATCATAGTGGCGAACTTTGATGCCCAGTGGATGTAATATGCTGTAATTTCTTTATTGTATAGTCTAGGTTTTTTCTTATTCACGATGCTGCAGTTATTTTACTGTATATATATCCTGTCTTCGCAGTAAATCGGTGTCGTTGGCGGCTGTGGGCACGAGCACCTATGGGGCAGGGAGCCCCTTCTGGTCCGGCAGGGAGCGGAGGGGCGCACGAAGAGCAGATCGAGGTCGAGCGCGCGGGGGAAACGGGAGATTTTTACCCAGCTTCGGAGCTCTTCAGAGAGATAAAACCCCTACTGCTGCTTTGTGTTTGTATTTGTTCTTCGCTAGAAAGCGTGGGTGTGCTGTGGTCTCGAGTGAGTCGAACTGACTGAACCCAAACGAGCCGAACCCCTTCTACGTGCGCATGGGCCTCCCTTTTATAGTCCAAAGGGGGTCACCGACAGGTGGCAGCGTAGAAAG
This sequence comes from Triticum dicoccoides, assembly GCF_002162155.2. Lineage (NCBI taxonomy): Eukaryota > Viridiplantae > Streptophyta > Magnoliopsida > Poales > Poaceae > Triticum > Triticum dicoccoides. The sequence continues at coordinate 713,523,619 of NC_041383.1, forward strand.
AGGGGTTAAAAAGGTAAAAATGCAGGTAGGTACAACTGCCATCTACAGTGCCCCCTACCTAACTCTGACGGCAGGGGACAAGAGCATTTAATGCCCGTCTGGTCGCCCCAACAGTGTAGGAAACGACCGTTAGAGGCGCCACCGATCGCCACGATGGCCTCCTTGTCACCTTCGCTTGCCACCTCGCACCGCTAGGCTGCACAGCCACCTGCCACGTGCACCGGGAGTGATCCTGCGGCGACACGTCGTCAGGTGAGCTGGAGCGCAGGCGCAGAATGGTGGCTTTGCCGCGGAAAGCGCCTTGGCTGGCCTTCCCGGCAAGTTCCTCTTGCCGGGGTCTTGCTCTTCCAGGCAAGCTCCTTTTGCCGGGGCCTTCGTCCTTCCCGGCAAGTTCCTCTTGCCGGGGCTTTGTCTTCTCAGCTGACACTTTGTTCTTGAATGGCGGTGAATGGGAGTGGCGGAGGATCTTGGCGGACGCCCGGCAAGCTTTGCCACGGGGCGCTGCGACTGTCCATGCCCAAGTTCGGGGTACTAAGGTACCCCTACTTTAGTACACCGACAGGAGCCCCCGGGCCTGGGCCATACACGGTGCCGAGCGCTGTTGGGCCAGGCCCAAAACAGGGCACGGGCACGCGTGGCCTGGGGCCACACAAAATCTAACTCCGTACCCGCCGCGCTCTCCCGTAACGGCACGTGTCAATCGCGGCGTCGTGGGAGACGTGGGTGGCGTGCGCGATTTTCGAGGCATCCACCCCCTGTGATCACGGGGCGGAGCGAGATCACCTCATCCGTCGCCTTGGCTCTGCACCTCCGCCACGCGGCTCCCATGCGCCTGGGGTCACGGACGGTGGGAGTGGGAAACTGGGCCGTTGCGATTCCCGCGCCTTGATTGGCTGAGCGGGGCGGCCGAGCCCCCACCTCGCTCCTTTAAGAAGGGCGAGAGGGGGGGGCGCAGAAAACCCGCACTCTCCCATCTCCTCCTTTCTTCAGCTTCTGCTCCCCCTTTCTCACATTTGCCATGGAGAAAGGGAACCCTGGTTCTTCATCGGTGGCGGCGAGGGTCGCCACCAGACAGCGCGCCTCTCCCTATCCCGCGCCTGTGGTGGCAGAGCCAGCCACAAGGGGAAGGGGGAGGGGGCGAGGTCGTGGACGAGGTCGAGGACGCGGCCGGAGCGCTCGGGGAAGAGGCGGACGGGGACGCGCGCCATCTCCGCCTCCGCCGGCGGCTCCTCTCCTCACGGCGGTCCACACCGGGGACGACCCTTGCGAGTTCTTTGTCAGGCTGCGCCGGGCGCCTCGTCGTCGCCTCCGGCTCCCGGCTCCATTTGCGAGCATGATGGAGGCGGACCCGCCCGAGACGCTAAGGTTGCACATGAGGGGCTGTGGAATCAATGGTACGCGAGTCCACGTTGTATTCCCAGCCCCCGATGTGATGTATCTTGACCGTGGGTGGAAGATGTTCGCTCGCATCCACAGCTTGACGGCGGGGTTTACCCTCCATTTTAAGTTAATGGAGGGCGACCTTCTCTCCGTCAAGGTCTTCGGGGACTCCGGCATTCGAGCGAGGTGCTGCGTGGATAGCTCCTCCGACAGCGAAGATTCCTCCTCGAGCGAGAGTGACGAGGAGGAGAGCGACAGCGACGACGAGGGTAGCGGGCGGCGGGATGACGGGTCCGACTAGGTGTCGGGTGCCGCTTCGTGTGCCACCGGCGACCCCATCATCCGTGTTGCCGGCGCCTTGAACTCCCCGGGGTCGTCTCCTTGGGCGGCTGGCGTAGGGAGGCTGCGGAAGAGGAAGAGGGTTGGCGGCAAGGCCGTCAAGTCGGAGTACGAGGGCGTGGTGCCCTCGACAGCGTGCTGACGTCCTGCCGCCCCGTCTTCGAACTCTGCTTCCGGCGCCGCCATCACCATCCAGCCTCCGGAGGCTCCTGGGATGTTCTCTTGGTGTCTTCTGGCACCCGTAGCTCGCCTAGGCGCCCCTTTTGCCCTCTTCGCCTCCTTAACCTACCTCCTGAAAAGAGGGACAGGAGAAGGGATTACGGGCATCTTATCTTTTCAATTTGTAAGCCTTCGGGCCTTAGCTAAAACTTATAATCCTCTCTTTCATGTTTTTCATCCTCTATGGACTTGTACTGGAATGGGATGTTTTTTTAATGAAAAGGGGAATGCTTGCCGGGTTATATCCTTTACTTGGTTCTATGCCTTGTATGTTCTTACCCTGCGTTTTGAGGAAACTTGTCGGCGTAAGCACACTTGCTGAGTGCGGAACATCAGCAGCCCGCTGGCGATGCTGCCTCCGGCAAGAAAACTTGTCGGGGCTAGTTGCAGCGCACTTGTATTGTTGAGCGGACTCGAAAACAAATCAAGGGCGCAACTTAGCCGTGAGTCGATTCCTCCGCGCATATGTTTCCCATACAAGGCACACTCGTTCAAGGACGCGGCTTCACATTCCCCAGCCCATAAGAGGATGCATGACGAGGGATGAAAAACTTATCTGATATCGCAGCCCCCGGCAACTCCGGCTTGCCGGGGATGAATCTTGGTATTCGCAGCCCCCAGCAACACTGGCTCGCCGGGACCTAGGTGCCGGCGCTCCTTTCTTTGTTCTTGCCGCTGCTAGATGCGTCATATGAACAACCTCTTAGAGCGCGGCAAGTTATTTACTGCAATATATATCTCTATCCTGGGCACTGCTTGCCACGTCATCTCCTTTACTTGATTCCATCCCTTGTATGTTTTTACCCTACGCTTAGAGGGAACTTGCCGGCGCAAGCACACTTGCTGAGTGCGGAACATCAGCAGCCCGCTGGCGGTGCTGCCTCCGGCAAGAAACCTTGTCGGGGCTAGTTGCAGCGCACTTGAATTGTTGAGCGGACTCGAAAACAAATCAAGGGCGCAACTTAGCCGCGAGTCGATTCCTCCGCGCACAGGTTTTCCATACAAGGCATGGTCGTTCAAGGAGTGTAACGCGGCTTCGCATTCCCCAGCCCGTAAGAGGATGTATGATGAAGGACAAAAAGACTTATCTGACAACGCAGCCCCCGGCAACTCTGGCTTGCCGCGGAGGAATCTTGGTACTCGCAGCCCCCAGCAATGCTGGTTTGCCGGGGCCCAGGTGCCGGTGCGCCCTTCTGCTCCTTCCCTGTTGCTGTTATTTTAGTTATGAGAACAACTCAGTCAGTGCCGCAATGAGTTACTTTTGTGATGTAACTTTATCCTGGGCAATGCTATGTTATATCCTTTACTTGACTCCGTCCCTTGTATGTTTTTATCCTTACGCTTTTAGGGAACTTGCCGGTGCGAACACGCTTGCTGAGTGCGGAACATCAGCAGCCCGCTGGCGGTGTTGCTCCCGGCAAGAAACCTTGTCGGGGCTAGTTGCAGCGCGCTTCCATTGTTGAGCGGACTCGAAACAAAGTTAAGGGCGCAACGTAGCCGCGAGCTGGTTCCTCCGCGCACAGGTTTTCCATACAAGGCACGGGCTTTCAAGGAATATAACATAAAAATTTAAAAATGACTGTGCTCTGCGCTCAAATTTTGGGCAACTTAGCTGTGTTCTGGCAAGGCTGCACTTCTTCCTTGATTCCCTCCCCTGTATGTTTTCACCCTTACACTTTTTAGGGAACTTGCCGGTGCAAACACACTTGCTGAGTGCGGAACATCAACAGCCTGCTGGCGGTGTTGCCTCCGGCAAGAAATCTCGTCGGGCTAGTTGCAGCGCGCTTTCATTGTTGAGCGGACTCGAAACAGATCAAGGGCGCAACTTAGCCATGATTCGATTCCTCCGCGCGCAGGTTTTCCATACAAGGCACGGTCTTTCAAGGAATATAACCCAAAAATTTGAAACTGACTGCTCTCTTTGCTCTACTTGCCGGTGGAGCTCGATGGCACGTCCTCGATGGTAGCGCAGCACTCCGGAAAGGTGCGCTTGCCGGAGTGGGCGCCAGAGCTGTTCTTGCCAGACTTAGTCTTTGGTGAAACTGTCTTTGCCTTCTTGCACTTGCTGGTGGAGCTCGACGGTGCGTCCTCGACGGCAGCGCAGCACTCCGAAGAGGTGTGCTTGCCGGAGTGGGCATCAGAGCTACTCTTGCCGGACTTGGTCTTCTTCTTCTTCCCCCCGGGAGCTTCAGCAGCAAGTGGTTGGCACTCTGCTGCGGCTGCCTCTTCCCGGTAGATCTTGTCGGTGCAGATAAGTGCATCCTTCTTGTCGCCTTGGACAGAAATGACACTTATCGGACCAGGCATCTTGAGCACATTGTAAGCATAATGAGAGGCTGCCATGAACTTGGCAAGCGCCGGACGGCCGAGTATCCCATTGTAGGGCAATGGGAAATCAGCAACATCAAATGTGACTCTCTCTGTCCTGAAATTTAGCTCGCTGCCAAAAGTTACTGGCAGTGTGATCTTCCCCTTCGGCTTGCTCCTTCCCGGATTTATCCCTTGAAAGGTACCAGTCTCTTCGAGCTCGCTGTCGGGGATCTGGAGCTTCTTGAGCACTGTGGAGGAGATCAGATTCAGGCCGGCCCCGCCGTCAACCAACATCTTCGTGACCTTGAGATTGCGGATTGTCGGTGAGACCAACATCGGCAAGCACCCGACCGCAGTGATGCGATCAGGGTGATCCTCAACGTCAAAGATGATGGGCGTGCTGGACCACTTGAGGGGCTTGCGCGATTCGACGGATGGTTCTGCTGCGCTCACCTCTCGCGCCCACTGTTTGAGTTGGCGGTGCGAGGTGTGCAGAGAAGCACCGCCGTCAATGCACAAAACCTCCGTCGCCTTCTAAAACTCTTGGTCATCAGTCTCATCTTCCTCCATTTCATCATCTTCATCTTCGTCTTCGTCCTTGTCGCGGCCGCGGGGAGGTCTGTCTCCTTGTCGCGGCTTGGCCTTGCCGCGGTGCCCTCCCCGGGCGGGAAGCTTCTTGCTGGATCCTCCGCCACCTCCCTGGGCCCTCTCCTTGTCGCAACGCTCGTACTCAGCTTTCTGTAGCTCCACCATCTGCTCAACTTTCTTGCAGGCTTGGAGGTCGTGGCCCTTGGTGCGGTGGATCTTGCAGTACTGCTTGCCAGAGCCATCCTGCTTGTCGGTGTTACCACAGCTTCGCCGGAGTCACCAGCTTTGGCCTTGTCGGAGCTGCCTCCGTTGCCGGACTGCTCGACAACTAGCACATCCTTGGCCTTTCTCTTTCTGTTGTTCCGCCTCCGGTTCTTCCTTGCCGGGGCGGCATCCTCACTGTCAGATCCTTCTGCTCTTGTAGTCTCTCTGGGGATTTTCCTCCCTTCCTCAGCCCGTGCACACTTGTCGGCCAGAGCATATAGCTCGCTGACATCTCTGATCTTGCACATCGCCATATCCTCCCTCATCCTGCGGTTACGCACGTTCTGATGGAACGCGCTGATAACCGCGGCAGGGTGGACGTCTGGGATATTGCGCTGCACCTGGCTGAACCTCTGTATGTACTTGTGCAGGGGTTCTCCCTCCTTCTGGACGAGCAGATGCAGATCGCTCTCCTGGCCATGGGGTTTGTGGCCGCCTGTGAAGGCGCTGACAAACTGATGACACAGGTCCGCCCATGAAGAGATGGAGCCGTCCGGCAAGTGCATGAGCCAAGATCTGACGTTGGGCTTGAGCACCAGCGGGAAGTAGTTGGCGAGGATCTTCTCGTCTCGCCCCCCGGCAGCCTGCACCGCGATGGTGTAGACGCTGAGGAACTCCGACGGATGTATCCTGCCATCGTACTTCTTGGGCACGTCTGGCTTGAAGTTCTTGGTATTGGGCCACTAGACTTGCCGCAGCTCACGGGTGAATGCAGGGCAACCTGCCGCGTACGGCAAGTCGCCTGGTTCCACTGGCGCATGCATATCGACAGTGGGCCCAGCGCGCTGGTCAGATTGACGTCGCACTTCTCTTCGACGCTCGATGCGAGTTCGGGCGTCTTCGTGTCGTCGCTCTTGGATAACTTGGCGTTGATCGCGGCGGGTTCGCGGGTCCGACGACGCAGTGGAGTCGGCGTCGAGGTTGGCCCGGCGAGTCGGCGATCTCGGCCTTCGGGGCGGGGAGTGCATGGTGGTGGCACCCCCAGCGGTTTTGTCGGCGCCGGCTTGTGGCTGGGCGTCTTGCCGGGGCTTCGATGCGCTCGGTTGCCGGGGCTTGTCGCCGTTGGCGAAGCCGATGAGGCTATAAATGGCCATCCTCCAGTCGTCAATCTTGTGTGGCGCCGGAGGGTAATCTAGAAGTAGCTGGGCTCGGGCCAGCGCTTCCTGTGGAGTCTTGGGTGGCGGCGGCGACGAGCGGCGCGAGGAGCGGGATGTGCTCGGGCTCCCAACTGGATTGGAAGGAGCGGTACCCCGCCCGGGCGACCGCACCTCACTCGCGCCAGCATGCTGGCGTGCACGCTGGTCTTGAACGTCCCGCGACCCACCAGCTTGGCCTTGCTCCAATGCGAGCACGGTGCTAGGAGCACCAGGGCGTTGTCGACCCTGCACCTCCTGGGAAGGGCGTGGTGTCTGTACGGTTGCCGACGCTTGCGGGGCCTTGTTTTTAGACCTAGTGACGACGTGAGTCCCACCGTCGGCGCCAAAGATGTCGATGAAGACGTTGATGTAGCGCGCGCGGAGACCGGATCAGGTTCGCACGACCTCGACGCCCCCTACCTGGCGCGCCAAAGATGTCGTGGGCGGCTGTGAGCACGAGCACCTATGGGGCAGGGAGCCCCTTCTGGTCCGGCAGGGAGCGGAGGGGTGCACGAAGAGCAGATCGAGGTCGAGCGCGCGGGGGAAACGGGCGATTTTTACCCAGCTTCAGAGCTCTCCGGAGAGATAAAACCCCTACTGCTGCTTTGTGTTTGTATTTGTTCTTCGCTAGAAAGCTTGGGTGTGCTGTGGTCTCGAGTGAGTCGAACTGACCGAACCCAAACGAGCCGAACCCCTTCTACGTGCGCATGGGCCTCCCTTTTATAGTCCAAAGGGGGTCACCGACAGGTGGCAGCGTAGAAAGAGGGGTTAAAAAGGTAAAAACGCAGGTAGGTACAACTGCCATCTACAGTGCCCCCTACCTAACTCTGACGGCAGGGGACAAGAGCATTTAATGCCCGTCTGGTCACCCCAACAGTGTAGGAAACGACCGTTAGAGGCGCCACCGATCACCACGATGGCCTCCTTGTCACCTTCGCTTGCCACCTCGCACCGCTAGGCTGCACAGCCACCTGCCACGTGCACCGGGAGTGATCCCGCGGCGACACGTCGTCGGGTGAGCTGGAGCGCAGGCGCAGAATGGTGGCTTTGCCGCGGCAAGCGCCTTGGCTGGCCTTCCCGGCAAGTTCCTCTTGCCGGGGTCTTGCTCTTCCCGGCAAGCTCCTCTTGCCGGGGCCTTCGTCCTTCCCGGCAAGTTCCTCTTGCCGGGGCTTTGTCTTCTCAGCTGACACTTTGTTCTTGAATGGCGGTGAATGGGAGTGGCGGAGGATCTTGGCGGACGCCCGGCAAGCTTTGCCACGGGGCGCTGCGACTGTCCGTGCCCAAGTTCGGGGTACTAAGGTACCCCTACTTTAGTACACCGACAATCGGCAAAACCGTAAAATTACGGTACATAATAAGGCCATCATGCAATCACGATGTAAGTTGGGCCTGAAACGTGCCGAACAGCTAACGGGCTGGCAGCAGCCCGAAATGAACCCCGACCCATGATTGTGCAAATCAAATCACGGGCTTTTAACATGCCAAAATTGTCTCGGTCCTTGTTTGGCCCAATCAGATATCGGCTGCGAGCAGGCCGGATGCAAACCGGGCCGTAGTTAGCCCAACTATATGACAGGCATTTAACAGGCTGAAATTAATATAGGGCCGAAATGTTAAACGAGCCCTTAAGAGGCCAAAACTAATATCAGGCCAAATTACTAAGTGGGCCTTTAGCAATTGGGCCCAAAAGCATAGTGTCCAGTTGACGGGCCGAATCTGATATGGACCATAATTGAGCCCATAGCCTCTTAAAGGGCCGGACATGATCTGGGCCGTAATTTGGCCCAGAACATGGTAGGCTTTTAACGGGCCGGATCTCATATGGGCCACTATTAGGCCCGAAACCTCGTAGGCCATTAATGGACCGGATCAAATATGGGCCGACATTTGGCCCAAAACATGGCAGCCAGTTAATGGGCCGGCCTACTAAGGTCCTCAAATTCTTGTGGGCCTACAGCTGGGCCGGCCCATTAATGTCAGCGAAATCTCGTGGGCCTTTAGCCGGGCCGGCCCATTATGATCCGCAGGAATCTTGTGGGCATTTACCTAGGCCGGCCAATTATGACACAAAAATCTTGTGGGCCTTTACCTGGGCCGGCCCATTATGGCCCGCAAAATCTTGTGGGCCTTTAGCTGGGCCAGCCCATTATGGTCTGCAAAATCTCATGGGCCTTTAGCTGGGCCGGCCCATTATGGTCCGCAAAATCTTGTGGGCCTTTAGTTGGGCCGGCCCATTTAAACTCGATGGGCCGGTCCACGTGTCAACATATCATAGGCGCGTCTCGCCGATTGGATGAGTGACACCTGGGCCAGCGCGGACCTGCCAATGATGATTTTACACGTGAAAAATCCCCATTGGTCGGGGCTGTTAAAGGGTTATCGGATCCAAAGCCCGACCCGATAGCTTAACGATGTTCCGTTACGGTGGATGCCACGTGTTGGTCACCCTTGACGAAAGCACTTCTGTGACGCGTGATTTATCATCATGGAAGTGGACACTTCCATGATGATAATTTTGGTAATGTCATGGAACACTTCTACGACAACACAGGTATGACTATCTTGATTCTGTCATAAATTTGTCATGGATGTACATGCATGACAAAAAACGCGACCTACTGTGACAAACACGTATCATCACGGAAGTGTATTTTTTTTGTAGTGTATATTGTTGAACGAGCCACCGCAAGATCCCGCTCTTCCTCCAGAGCATCGAAGTCATCCTAACTCACCATCTCATTATCAGTCTCCACGTAAGCCGCCACTCTGGGCGAGTCATGACGAATATCGCTCGGGAGAACTTCTTCAGCAAACCATGAAGAAAGGTGTATAACCCGTTGATCTGTTGGGGGTGGTCTTGATGCTCCAAAGAACCGAAGGAAGCTCTTCTACCCAACAACCTAGAGTCTATTTCAAAGGAACCATCAACCGGCTTTGATTCCTCTCAAGATCTCTTGGTTAGCCTGTTCTGCCTGACCATTGGACTAAGGATGTGCAACTGATGAAACATCAAGCCTGATGTGCTCTTTCTGACAAAACTCTTTCATAGCACCTTTAGACAAATGTGTCCATTATTGGTGATAATACTGCGAGGATAACCAAAGCGAAAAATCAGCTTCTTAACAATCAGCCTCATAATTGCTGACTGGCTCTACCTCAACCCACTTGGTGAACTTATCAATAGCAACCAATAGGTGAGTCGTCTTGCCCTTAGACATTTTAAACGACCCAACCATATCAAGCCCCTAGACTGCAAACAGCGAAGTAATTGGAATCATCCTCGATTCTTGAGCTGGCACATGAACTTGTCTTGCGAATTTCTCGCAACCATCGCACTTGCGCACTATGCCCTCTGCATCAGCATGAGCCGTCAACCAGTAAAAACCATGATGAAAAGCTTTAGCCACCAGAGATCTTGACCCGACATGATGACCACAATCACCAGCGTGGATTTCTTGTAAAATTTCACGGCCCTCCTAAGGAGAAACACAACGTTGAAACACTCCAGTCACACTGCATCGGTGTAACTCGCCATTGAGGATAGTCATGGACTAAGAACTACGAAAATCTGACGTGCAAAAAGCTCATCCTCTGGAAGCTCACCCCGAGTCAAATAAGCCAAATATACACTGTCCAATCTAGGGTAGCACGTAGAGCCGCCACCAGCCGTCCCTCCGAGTTAGGGATAGCCAGGTCTTCTTCTGAAGGTAACTTGACAGAGGGACTATGCAAAACATCAAGGAACACATTGGGAGGAATTGGCTTACACTGAGAACCTAGTCGTGACAAAGCATCAGCCACCTCATTAAGTCGCTGGTCAATGTGATCAAATTGATAACCTTTGAAGTGTCCATCAATGTTAGTCACCTCCTGACGATAAGCCACAATGAGTGGGTCCTTAGAATTCCACGTCCCTAAAACTTGTTGAGCCACCAGGTCTAAGTCGCCTAGGCACATGACCTGGCTGAAGTTCATCTCCTTAGCCATGCAAAGCCCATGGAGCAAAGCTTCATACTCAACTACATTGTTAGTACAGGGAAGCATAAGCTGCAAAACATAAGAAAACTTTCATCTCGAGGGGAAGATATAACAACTCCAGCCCCTGAGCCTTCCAGTTGCCTAAACCCGTCAAAGTGTATCATCTAGTAAGTATTATCTGGCTTCTCGTCAGGTGTCTGCAACTCTGTCCAGTCAATGATAAAATTCACCAAAGCTTGAGACTTAATGGTAGTCTGTGGCACATATTTGAGATTATGTGGCCCTAACTTGATTGCCCACTTAGCAACCCAGCCCGTGGCCTCTCTATTTTGAGTTATATCCCCTAGAGGAGCTGAACTGACCATAGTAATCAGATGCTCAAGGAAATAATGCTTCAGCTTGTGACTAGCCATGAACACCCCAAAGACCAACTTCTGCCATTGTGGATACCTCTGTTTAGACTCTGTCAGAACCTCGCTGATGTAATGAACTGGCCGTTGAACTAGATATTCCTTCCCTGCCTCTTTGTGCTCCACCAAAATTGCAACGCTAACGATCTTGTTATTAGCCGCCATGTACATGAGCATAGGCTCTTTTTTTGTTGGAACAGCTAAGACAGGCGGCTCAGCCAACTGCTTCTTAAGTGCTTCAAAGGCCTCCTCGGCAGCCTTGCATCAGACAAAATTATCTGTCTTCTTCATCATCTGGTACAAAGGGAATGCCTTCTCTCCCAGGCAGCTTATAAACCAACTCAGAGCTGCAATTCGAACCACTAAATTCTGCACGTCAGTGACACATGCCGGCTTAGATGAAGAAGTCACAACCTTAATATTCTCCGGGTTAGCTTCAATGCCCCTCTCTGAGACCAGAAAACCCAACAGCTTTCCTACATGTACACCAAAAACACACTTTTCTGGGTTAAGCATCATTTTGTAAACTTGAAGGTTATCGAAAGTTTCCTTCAAGTCCTCAAGTGAAGATTCCCTCTTCCTGGATTTGATTACAATGTCATCAACATAAGCATGAATGATGCGTCCAATCTATCCATGAAGGCAATTCTGAACACATCGTTGATAAGTCGCCTGCGCACTCTTAAGCCCAAAGGGCATAGAGACATAGCAGAAAGCTCCAAAAGGTATGATAAAAGACATCTTCTCTTGGTCTTGCACTGCCATTTTGATCCGATGATAACCAGAATAAGCATCCAAGAAACGTAAACTCTCACAACCCTCCGTTGCATCAATGATTTGATCGATACGGGGGAGAGCAAACGGATCAGCTGGACAAGCCTTGTTAAGATCTGTATAATCAACACACATACGCCAAGTGTTGTTCTTCTTGAGTGCAAACACCAGGTTAGCCAACCACCGAGGATGAAAAACTTCAATGATAAAACCAACCGCCAAGAGTCGGACGACTTCTTCTCCAATAGATTTCTGCCTCTCCTCGTTAAAACAACGGAGGAACTGTCCAACATGCTTCATGTTAGGATCAATATTAAGGTGATGCTCAACGAATTATCTCAGTACACCTGGCATGTCAGAAGGTTTCCAACCAATGATGTCCCAATTCTCATGAATGAACTCGATGAGCGAGCTTTCCTATTTGGGATCCATCCCAGTCCCAATTTGGCGGGTTACGATGGTGCCTGGTGCTGCTAGACACGGTCGACGACTCAGCATGCCGGCTATAATTCTGGCTCGGCAGCAGGGTTGAATGCACACGGTGCCGGCTATAAGAATAATTGGCATGCTGAGCCATCATAGTATGAAGAAACCCAATAGTGCTCCTGGTTCCAACGGCAACTAGCGAATCACCAACAACTGGGATTGCAGCCAGGCGGGTTGTGTCTACCACCAGGTTATCCGCCAGTTTAGAAAAGTGACCTGACGGTGTCAAAAAAGGTTGAGCCTGGCCAAGACGAGGGTCTGGGATCGACTCTTTCCTCCGGGCCGTCTCTGGCGGGTTAGGTTGAACGGCCGCCCCACTCCCCGACGCACCAAACGTCAATTGGGGTATAACTGGCACTCCTGGAGTTCCCATACCTGTCCCAGGTGTGTCAAGAAAACATGTAGGCTCATAATCCGACGGCATGCGACTCTGATATCACCTTTGGTTAATTGCCTCCGAAGCATTCTAGTTAAGACTTAGTCACCAAGCCTCTATCTGTAAACGCTCCCTTTTTGCACTGATCTGAGCTTGCAGCGTAGCTATCCGATTGTTCTCACTGTTAAGATCCTCCTGGGCCTTGGTCATCTGATCTTGTAGCTTTGCTATTTCCACATTACGCTTTGGCTAGTTTTCCACAGTAACCTCAGTCCCCAGCAAGGTCATCAGGGTAGCAGTTAACTCAGACAGGGCCTGAGCCGGCGGTACTGTTGAGACGGACGATCCAGGATCCGCCCCATATGTGTCCACATTGCTTGCTGCTCCCATGGATGTTGAGTTTAGAAATGGTGTTGTGCCTTCCATGTAAACGACGGCTTGGTGTAGCGGCTCGTAGTGGTCCGGAATACTGTCACCATCGGAACATCCCCCAAGCCCGCCGTTTTCAAGCCGGGATTGATTCCATATCTCCGGTTGAGGACTCCCCATCTGAGTAGATGAGAGTATCTCCTTCAGACTCTTAATTTTCTGGACTTTCCACGCCCCGTGTGAATCCAGCGAAGATATGCTTAGGGCGGCTTGAGATCGGGCGGGTTGCGCGCACCGAGTCGGCTCGACAAGGTTAGTGCAGATGGTCGGCTCGGGTTCAGACCCGCTGATCTAGCCGATGAAGATTTGAATTCCGTCGAAGGGGACCCGATACCCCTACTAGATTGAATCAGCCTCGGGGCCCCAGCCAGCGTCATCGATGTAAAGCTTGCCGCAGTGGCTCTTACTCATCCTGCCAACAACATATCCCTCGAGCTCTGGGAAAGTGCCCTTCAAGAACCAAAACCACCATGTTGAGGCTCCTTGGTGGGCGGCAACTGTCGTGGTTTTGTCATGGCAGATGTCCTAGGCTTAGGACTTAAGCATGAGGCAATCACAATGGTGATTAACTTGTCGGGGTTGAGCGGGACGAGAGACATGATTTACCCAGGTTCGGCCCCTCATGGTGGATGCAAAAGCCTACTCTTGCTTTTCTACTTATGTCACATCCCTAGCTTCTGGTATGCACTGGGCTAGACCTCATGTGTGCATCATGTTTAAATTCTGAAAATTTGAACTGAGGGAATTTTGGAAGCCTCAAAATTCTTAATTAAAAGAAGGGCAAGCACCCTTTAAATTGCATTCTGTGAATCCAAAATGCCCTAAAAATAGTCTTGTGAATTTTGGCAAGAGTTATATATCAAACCAAAATTCTGGAATATTTTTAAGGAATTATTTGGTCTCTGAATTTAAATCAATAATCTATTTGAATTTGGGGATATATTCATAATATATAATGAATATATTTTCAAATGCTTTGAAATGTTTTATGTACTTTTGGAATAGTCCAGAGAGGTAACATAAAATATTTCAGAATGTTCTGGCACTGTATGAAATTATTTTGAATTTGAAAACAGTGGCAAAATAAAATAAAAAGGGAAACAGAACAAAAAAATAATAAATA
>NC_041383.1:713537685-713545849 GCF_002162155.2 Triticum dicoccoides
AGTAGGCAGAGGCGAGGCATGGCGCGCGCCCGAAGAGCTCCGGCCACCTCCTGCTTCGCCGTGGCAGCCTCCCCGACCCCCTCGCGACGCCACGGAGACGCCTCGACCCCCTCGACCGCCTCTCTCTTCCCCTGGACCCCGTTCCCTCCTCTGCTTCCCTCCCGCGCACACCACCGAGCGGAACTCGCCGTCATCGTCGCCGTACCCATGGCCACCGCCCACCCCTAGCCTCGCCGACGCCCCAGGAAGCTCCGCCGGTCCTCCCTCTGCCTCCCCACCGATCCACAGCCCTCCGGAAGCCTTGCATCACCGCCATCGCCGTCGTCTTCTACCTCGGACCCGCCGGCCATCTTCGTCAAATTCGCCGGCTCCGGACCGTCTCCGACCTCGCCGAGCGTTCCTCGTCATCTCCGTGAGTCCCTGCTACGTTTCCCCTCTCTCCCCGTTGGTTTCCCGTGCAGTAGCCATGCTAGCCACCGTACCGAGCGCCGCCGTCCGCCATGGACGCCGGGCATGGCACTGACGTGCTGTTGCGGCCAGTCCGACGGGCCTAGCGTGCTCCTAGCTGCCCCAGGAGTCCGCATAGCCCCTCAGCCAGCCCCCTAGCGCTCCGTAACCTCGCTCCGGCCAAACCCGAGCTCCGGCAGCCGCCGCGGCCTCCACTCCGGCGAGCTCCGGCCACCTCGCGCCTCCCGCATGCCTCCTTTGGATGCGCGCAAGCAAGGGCAACCCTCTGGTGCCCTTGGCTTGGCCCAAAACCGCTCGCAGCGCCACTCCGGCGAGCTCCCGCCGCAGTTTTGGTCGTCGCCGGCCGAACTCCGGCGACTGCCGACGTGGCACGCCTAATTAGCACTAATGACCCTGTTAAACTAACCCCGTGGCACTGACAGTGGGCCCCGTAGCGGGTCAAAGCCCGGGTCAACGCGGGATTAGCCCCTGTGTCACTGACGTGTGGACCCCACACGTCAGGTTTGACCTGGACCGCCCGTTGACCTGCTGAGGTTGGCATGAGGTCATGCTGACGCCATAATTCATTTTCTGGAATTATTTAATTCTAAATATTCAGGAAATTCCAGAAAATGCCTAAAACTTCTAAAATTCATAGAAATTCAACCGTAACTCCAAATTAAATAAATTATATATGAAAAATTATCAGAAAAATTCAAGGAATCCATCTGTACCATTTTCATGCATGTTAGAACAACTTATCACTACTGTTTAGGACAAATGAAGTAAATGGCATTTAAATAATCACATATGGAGTTTGAATTTGAACCTAGGATTCAAACCAACTCCATTTAACTTGTTGCTAGATGCATTAGCTCAAAACACCAGCATGTTGCCATGTCATAGCATGCATCATATTGTGCATTGCATTGATTGTGTTTCCTTCTGTTTGCCGGTGTTGTTCCCCCTCGATAGACGTTGTATCGATGATGTGATCGTTGACACTGATGGAGACTCAATGTTATCTTCAGAAGTGCCAGGCAAGCAAAACCCCCTTGCTCATTCCGATACAATCCCACTCTCTCGCTCCTGCTCTCTTTTACTGCATTAGGACAACAACGACATATTTGTTACTTGCTGCGGTAGCTGAACCCCTTTATCCTTTGCATGACCTGTCATTGCCACAGTAAATAGATGAAACCCACTAGCATGAGTAGGAGTTGTTTGAGCCCTGATGTGCCTACTCATTCATGCTTGTTTGTCATGCCTGCTACTGCTTAGAGTTGAGTCAGGTCTGATTCATCGGGGATGAATCAGAGGCGTGTGAACATGTCCTACTGTGTGTGAGCTAAGTGTGTGAACACGATTTGGTAAAGGTAGCGGTGAGAGGCCATGTAGGAGTACATGGTGGGTTGTCTCATTGCAGCCGTCCTCAGGAACTGAGTTCTGTGTTTGTGATCCATGATTCAGTTACTACCATACATTGGGCCCTGAAATATGACCCCACTCGACTTCTTATTCACCCTTGTCCTCTGTCCAGGAGTTGCAAGTAGTTTCTGGTGTTTGTAGCTTACTGGAGGCCGTGGACAGCGCTGACCGTAGGGGTGGGCTGTGATGCGGTAGGTACGTGGCACGGTGTACCGGATGCCCGTTTGGTATCTCGGGAACCCTGTTCACATCGTTTGGGGCTGTGAGCGAAACTCCGGCCGGATCTCCTCATGGATGGAACCCGAATAGGCGATAAACCTGGACTAGAGACTTGAGTGTTTAGGTAGGTCGTGGTCTACACCCACGTCGGCTTTCGCTTGAAGTCTGCCGAGCACATGTCGTGTGCAGACGCTAAGTGGTGGAAACATGTATGAAGAAGTACACCCCTGCAGGGTTAATATGATCTATTCGAATAGCCGTGTCCGCGGAAAAGGACTTCTGGGTTGCTTATATCAGTTCATAGACAAGTGAAAGTGGATACCCTAAAATACGCAAGATAAGCGTGAGTGCTATGGATGGCGTTCTCGTAGGGAGACGTGAGCGGATCCATAGTGGTGTATTGATATGGTGAATATGTGGACTCGTGTGCGCCACCTCAAAAGAGTCGCTTGCAGTCGTAGTTTAGGATAGCCACCGAGTCAAAGCTAGCTTGCTGCAGTTAAACCCCACCATCCCTTTGTTGATAATGATGCATATGTAGATAGTTCTGATGTAAGTCTTGCTGGGTACATTTGTACTCACGTTTGCCTATTTTATGTTTTTGCAGAGAGACTTTGGTCTCGCTAGTAGTTCCGCGTGGACTTCGACGTTTAGCTTGTTACCTCAGCTACGATCTTGTGCCCTCGGCAGGATCTGATAGATAGTCAGGCTTCTCAGCCTTTTTCATTTATAGATGTCTGTACCCAGACATGATAGCTTCCGCTTGTGCTTTGATTTGTATGCTCTGATTGTTGGGTCATGAGACCCATGTTTGTAATATCTCGCTCCTTGGAGCCTATTGAATAAATTACTTGAGTCGTAGAGTCATGTTGTGATGCCATGTTGTATTTGCACATATCGAGCATATTGTGTGTATGTTATTGAAATGCTTGGTATGTGTGGGATCTGACCATCTAGTTGTTTATCTTTAGTAGCCTCTCTTACCGGGAAATGTCTCCTAGTGTTACCGCTGAGCCATGGTAGCTTGCTACTGCTCTGGAACACTTAGGCTGGCCGGCATGTGTCCTTCTTCGTTCCTGTGTCTGTCCCTTCGGGGAAATGTCACGCTTTGAGTACCGGAGTCCTGTTAGCCCGCTACAGCCCGGTTTACCGGAGTCCTGCTAGCCCAGTGCTACAGCCCGGACCCACTTGCTGATGACCGACACGTTCGAAGCTGGGTCATGGATGTCTGTCCCTGTAAGTCTGTGCCACTTTGGGTTTACGACTAGTCATGTCAGCCCGGGCTCCTTATCATATGGATGCTAGCGACACTATCATATACGTGAGCCAAAAGGCGCAAACGGTCCCGGGCAAAGGTAAGGCGACACCCGTGGGGATACCGTGCGTGAGGCCGCAAAGTGATATGAGGTGTTACCGGCTAGATCGATGTGACATCGAGTCGGGGTCCTGACAGCGTTGGTATCAGAGCTTGACTGCCTGTAGGATTACCAAGCCAAACTGGTCGAAGTTGAGTCTAGAAATTCTTAGTTATATAAGGGAATTGATTGTGGGATGGAACGTAAGGCTCTTTTTACTCCTTATACCTCATGGCCTTCTGATCTGAGTCATCATCTTCTCTTCTACGGGGATTAAGAACTAGGGTTTCTCTTCTTTCTATCAGGATCACGTGTTACTAATCAGTGGACTTATAAGATTGTTGGACTTAAGCCTCGTTTCAGCTCCTAGTACTTCTGTATGTTAACTGTTGATCTCGAGACCTTGATATTGTGCCTCTGAGTGGCTATGCCACCATTTTTGTAGCATGTCTCCAATCTTTTGAGCATTACAGCCGTTATGCTGTCCGAGTCATCCCAGGTCTCTAAACAGTCTGATGCATTTGCAAATCCTTTCCTTCCGTCTCCGATGTCCCTTTTGGTCGGAATAAGCACACTAATCGGTAGGTTGAGGTACTTTGTTACCTCGGCGTAGATGTTGGAGCTGTTATTATGACCTTAGGTGTTTAGGAAGTCACCTAGCAATTTAGCAATGCTTTTGTATCCCCAGTGCGATGATTCTGGCCATTATTTTGAAAGCATCCCGTGATGTTGTTAGTTAGTAGGCATTCTATTTCTGGGTTTTGAACCCGAGATTCACTCTACCTACTTCATGTTGATAGTAATTGCTAGTGCCCTTAGGATATTAGTAACCTTTGCGATAGTCCTTGAAGTCCGTGGTATCTTCTTCTTCCAAATACCATGAACTACTTATGGCAGAAGTTCCTCGTTGAACTGAAATATCACAACAGGATTATTCTTGAGGAGTTCTCCATTCATAAATCGTGACTCTGCCAGTTCTACCCTTCTGCATGGGTTATCCGGAAGAAATATGTTGAACTTGGTTCGACATACTAATCTATGCATCCACAACTCAGAAAATTATATGTTCCTTTGAGTTGTTCTCTTTAGTTACATTCTGACCCTCGTCTATCAATTGATAGTCAAGAGTATGTGTGCGTTCGTTTATCGATGCCTATTACTCTTGTGGTCCGTCAAGCCATTCTATCGCAGAATGACTAGGAGAAACAAACTCCAGTACCTCTTCCATATCCAGGATTAGGTCAAAGAAGTTGTGCTCCGCAGATCAAATTGCTAATCCAGCTTTTGTTCTGTTCTACCTTGGAGTATTACCATCTTTATATCGGGATTGTTATAGGAATTGCACACCATCCTATGAACTCTTGGTACAGTGATACTTTTTGCCATCATTAGTCATTCCTCGGTCTTCGTGTTAATGCAACCGGAATACCGACAAATGAATTGTGATGTGTGAAACCAATACGCCTAGCAACCTCATTGCTGGGTAGTTAAAGGACAATAATTTCATTCTTAGTGTGTTGGTTATTGAATCATCATTCTAAGATTGATCGTGCTACCTAGTCCATTCTCCTGGTTCACTCCTCGACCAATGAGTTAGGAATTATTTCAAGTCCTCACTCATTTGATCATATCGTCTTGCCCTCAAAAGCGAGATTGTTCTCGAGCTTAGTAACATACCGGTGGTTCGTGATTTTTCGAATATCTTCTCGGAAGTATTACCAGGTTGTCACCTGACCGTCATGTTGAGCTCGTGATCAAGTTGGTTTCTTGTGAACCACCCTTTCTCCAAGAATCGGTGTTAGATATCCCTGAGCTAGTTGGTTAAGCTAGACAACAACTTGGAGAGTTGGAAGATAAAAGCTTGCCTGACTTAGTTCGTTCCAAAGGGATATTCTTGTGTAGTGTGTGTTGAAGAAAGATGATATCTTCATCGATTGGTCCTTGTGATCAGTTGCTGGACCTATTGTCTTATGAATCCTTTGATTTGAGTGTGGGCTATCGTCAAATCAAATCAGTACCAACGATGCTCGTAATGTTGTCTTATTCGTGGTTGATCCCTCGAGCATACACCATTACATCTTTGGTCTGACCAATGCTATCACCGTGTTCACTTAACTATGGAATTCCTTTTAAAAGGAAACCTAGATGAATTGTTGTTGAGCCCATTGGCAACATCCTTATCTCCTTCATGATGTTGTTGAACATTAAGCTAGTGTTGGAAACTTTTGAAAGCATTTGTTCATGCTAGCTCATGAAGCATATGTTTGGATAAAGGTAGTGACTTCCTTTAATTCATGTGCATCCAATGCAAGTTGCCGCCGTGGATTCGAGAAAGTCAATGTTGCTTTCTTTGGAATCATTCCAAATCAGTCATGCACACGTGCGAAGAATGCTGTGGTTTGAAGACTTGCAACCTTCAATCTATATGTATCCCTAGCACACCAAGCCACTGATTGATTTGTTCAAGGAGAAGGAGTTTCTTCATAAGAGCTAATCCGGACTTATGTAAGGACTTCGATACCCTCGTTGATGGTTCCACCTCCTGAACTCGGTAGTGTTTTATTATAAGACTACTATGTGGTCATGCTTGTCTAGGACAGCGTGTTCACATGTGTGTAGCAGAACCAGCTCATGTTTTGGAGCTTGCTATCGTAGTTCATCTCCTGAGAATCCCGCAACGTCATCTCGTCGATTTGTGTTGCAAACTTTCATTTTTCTTCCTAGACTCGATGAGTCTGGAATATCCTGACACCAACCAGATCTGAATCTCAGGCAGATATGAAGGTTTGGAACATTTTCCAAGAACTATAATATCGATCCCTTGGAAACCGGTAAAGTGGATGTCGTGGCCAACACACCCAGCCGGAAGACCGGTTATTATAATATCTTGATTGAGGAAGTTGGCCACCTCCCCATAAGGATTTCGTAGGATTTACCTCCCTAGTTGTTCCTTATGGATTCTATTGCTCCCGAAGTCCGACCATTTACTTGATGTTCTAGTTATCAAACCATATCTATGAATGGAATACACTAGCACATCAAGGAGAACATTAGAAGCGGAGTGCGAAATGTCTCTCGGTCGATCATCCAGATTTTATTTCCTTGGCCTCGCTAAAGTGAAATCTGAGAAAGTGTTATCTTTCTTTGCATCTGCATCATCCATCATCATTCATCATGGTAGCAAGTTGTGTTGCCAGGATCCTTGACACGGATATTGGTAAAACCTTGATGAATGTGGAAATGCTCAAGTTCTTGAGAGCACGCGCAAGTGCTAGGTTTGATCGTCGGCATTAACTGTATAGCGCTCTCAGTTTCCTCGGTTATGCTATAACCATTCCAATAGTGGGATCACTCTCTATTGTTGGGTTCTTCCCCAGTTACCAGAATCATTCCCAGCATTTGCATTTTGTTCCCAGCTTGCACCGCCAATGTGCCATTCTACCATGGGTCTCTTCCATTTCCGGTGATAAGAAAATTCATCCATTGCGTTGTCTTCAACAAGGTAGTCCACATCATCCAAGTCCGAGTATGCCATTCTACCGACCCACTCCAAACGATCGCTCGAGAATTGTCTTAGGCTGGTTTAAAGAGTTTCAATGATCTTTGAATCAAAGGTAATTCTTTTTGCCACTTAAGGGGATATTTCTACGAGTCACCTTAAGGTGCATCATTATGGTATCATGGCAACTCAACTTCTCGCTACGTGACAATCGTTTACCACATTCTTGAGTCTGGAATTGTTGTCTACCTAGTGAACCTTTGTCATCTGCTTCACTCAAATTCCTATGGATGTGTACTTCGTCTCTCAGCTCGAGAGATGTTGTTATGTCTCATTCCGTGGGTTAATCCTGAGTTGTTCGACCTTCGAGAAGAACAATTCTTTTAGGGTCTTTCCTTTCCTCTCGTTGTCATGATAGTTGGAGTTCTCAAGGCAAGACTTCAAGACAAAGATGGTGTTCGAATCAACGTTCCTATGAAGTGCACCCTGGATCGTGAAGATTGTACTAGTTGCGTTCCCCCTTCACCTTACCCTACGCTTGAATATCGAGACGAGATTCTTGTTTAGTGGGGGTGAGTTGTCACATCCCTAGCTTCTGGTATGCACTGGGCTAGACCTCATGTGTGCATCATGTTTAAATTCTGAAAATTTGAACCGAGGGAATGTTGGAAGCCTCAAAATTCTTAATTAAAAGAAGGGCAAACACCCTTTAAATTGCATTCTGTGAATCCAAAATGCCCTAAAAATAGTCTTGTGAATTTTGGCAAGAGTTATATATCAAACCAAAATTCTGGAATATTTTTAAGGAATTATTTGGTCTCTGAATTTAAATCAATAATCTATTTGAATTTGGGGATATATTCATAATATATAATGAATATATTTTCAAATGCTTTGAAATGTTTTATGTACTTTTGGAATAGTCCAGAGAGGTAACATAAAATATTTCAGAATGTTCTGGCACTGTATGAAATTATTTTGAATTTGAAAACAGTGGCAAAATAAAATAAAAAGGGAAACAGAACAAAAAAAAATAAATAAAAAGAGAGAAGGAACTACCTGGCACTCACCTGTGCTGGCCCAGCCCCCCCCCCTGTGCAGCCCCCCAGCCGGCCCAGCCCACCTCCCCCCTTGTCCTCTTCTTCCTGTGCCAGTAGGCAGAGGCGAGGCGTGGCGCGCGCCCGAAGAGCTCCGGCCACCTCCTGCTTCGCCGTGG